>NW_013532065.1:8797-12609 GCF_000836235.2 Papilio xuthus | reverse complement strand
GTTAGTATGCACAGAGATTTAAAATTTAAAATATGTACTTATTTACAACCTAATGTCAATTGAACAGATTTGAAATTTGAGCGATTAAATTTTTTTGCATCTACCGTACATCTTAAAGCTCTAAGACTTAAGATAAAAATGTTGAAAATGCGTTATGTTTTATTTACTTTTGTCATATTTAAAATCGATCATTGTTCCTGACGCGCAAACGGACACATCTCAAGAAGTAGATACATGTGGGGTGCTACTTAGCGGATTTCTTAGGGGTTGAAGTTTTAGGGGTTGCGGAGGGCGAGGTGTAGGTATAACCGAGACGTATCACCGTATCACGAATGATGGAACTTTACAAATTGGCTCGGTAAGTATGGAGTACACTTTTTTTAAATTTTTTCTTAATTTTAATTTGTTCCATTTTATTGTGATTTTCTACTGAGTCTTTAAGTGATCACTGAGTTCTTAATGTTGATTTAATATTAAGTATCTACACTAAGTGACTGTTTAAATAATCATTAAGAGACTATGACTTGCGATAGTGGAAGCCAAAGACATCAATTTTAAACCGCGCGGGATCATTCAATTTACATTATGCCCTAAATGTTCCTTATTCCTGTTTCTGTTAATCCAATATACTTGTTTTTTTTTTAATTATCTTTAGGTTATTTATGTATTTCCTGTTTACAATTGTTTTCTTTTATAAAAACAAAATGGCGTTAAATAAATAAGTTCCCGCCATTTTAATGTAGCTGTCACACATCGCTCCGTCAGTATTTTACGCAAACCGGCAAATATAATAAAAGCCTCTCAGACACCACCCTCAAGACATAGCTATTTCTATATATTACACAAATCTTATCTTATGTACATTTATTTTAAATTCTTTGAATTGACGCATATTTAAATATATACAATGTTATTATTAAAAGCATGATTCCGAGGTAAATTGTTATAATGTCGTAAGTAATCTCCAACAATTGTTGTGCATAGCTTTTGCCCGTGAAACCTTCCGCGCGGAATTAAAAAAGCCTTAGTAAGTAGCCTATGTGTTCTTCCAGACTGTGTTCTACATCTATGCCAAATTTCATCAAGATCCGTTGAGCCATTCTGGAGATAAACTCAAGAATTATTTTAACTTATTTCTATACAGTTTTAATAAACGCCGCGTCTAATCGAGATCTTCTGAGACTAAAATGCCCGTTTAAAAATTGTTACTTTCAAAAGTTTACTTTGAGAGCGTCGGTGGCTCAGGAGTCAAGCACTTGACTTGCAATCTGCAGGTCCTGAGTTCGAATCCCGCCATGTACCAATGTGTTTTTCGATTTCCGATTTACATGTGTTTATCCGACGTTCTTACGGTGAAGGAAAACATCGTGATGCTGCACATATCTGAGAAGAAATTTAAAGATATGTGTGAAGTCAACCAACCCGCATTAGGCCAGCGTGGTTGACTATGGCCTAATCACCCTTAACTTAGGGTAGGCTCCGAGCTCCTCGGTGGGGACTTGTAGTGAGCTTATGATGACTTTTCAAAGAATTTAGCCTCAGAAATCAACGGTAAGACGTAGTATAAAATAATGATAGTTTTGGCATATGTTTACGTTTTATTTAGGTAAATGTATCGCGGAAAAAAGGCATAAAAAATAATTTATAAGTAGCATAAAGATAGCATACAAGTGTACCAACGCGAATCAATGTGATCCGATTTTGGATTTCATTGTGAAGCACCCATCACACGTCTCATTGACTTTTGAATAGATAAATTCAATCACAAAATAAGTTTTATGACCTTTGGAATAAAGGTTATTTCTCTTTATCAATTTTTATTGAGACATTATTAATTTGTTATTGGATTTTGAATTATAATACATTGAGTTAGGGTTTATTTTTGTATTTTCTTGCTTCTTGTTAAGTACTAAGTAGTGATACTTGTTCATTATAGACCGCCACCCGCGGTGTTTGTTTGAAAATGCCGCGTTTTTTTAACCTACCTTCACTTTTGTTGGGAGGTTTTTTTTTTCTTTTATATTCTTTTATCAAACGTGAACTAAATACCGTATATAATGAGTTTAAAGATTCGATATTGTTTTGTTATTTTCGAGGGCTGTCATATTCTTTGTTGTATTTGTTATAGTTTGTTTTGATGAAACAAAATAACAATTTTTAAAGCTATTGTATTTCATATTTTGTGTTTTGGTGAGGGATTGTTTATTGATTTACTTTCTGATTTTACATAGGTCGGATTTAAACTCCTACTAATATTGTAAATGCGAATGTTTAGATGGATGTTTGTTTGATTATCTCCAGAACGGCTGCATCTTGATGAAATTTGATAAATAGAATGGTCTGGAAGAACGTATAGACTACTAATTAAGTTTTTTAATACCACGCGGACGGAGTCGCGGGCGACAGCTAATTAGAGAGCATATTTACAAAATCAAAAGAGCCTTCCCAATTTCAATATATTTGATGTCATAATTATTGCCACCAAGTCTTTAAAGCTGTTGTTTAACTACACCGAGGAATTGTAATATAAATATAAATCTAAAAAAATTGACCATCATAATTATTGCGTCGTTCGTATTCGGAATATTACACAAGTGCTGCCATCTGTGCTGTTTAAGAGCTTAGTAATAAAAACTGTCGACAGCGCCATCTAGTATGTGATAGCGATATCAAAATTTTCGTTTTGTAGTAGGAAATGAAGTAGGCAACCACCAACAGATGGCGACGTACATATTTTTATTAATGGAAACAAATGTATGTGAAATTAAAAAAGTACAACACGATAAATTTATATATAAAAGAAAGTCGTGTTAGTTACACTATTTATAACTCAAAAACGGCTTTACCGATATGGCTGAAAATTGGTGAGGAGGTAGCTTAGAGCCAGGAGACGGACATAGGATACAATTTTTTATTTTTTTTATTTTTTTATTCGAATTTATGCCTTGAAGAGCTGCTTTTTATTTAACTTAATAACATTATAAATGCGAATTTTTAGATGGATGTGATGTGGATAGATGGATGGGTGGGCTAAATTAATTAAATTTTATATATCCACGCGGACGGAGTCGCGTGCAACAGCTATTTATTTCTAAAGTATCGTATCACCAAATTAAAGCAAGTATCTAATAATAATTTAATCTTATAACTTTTTAAACATAAATTACAAATCAACTCTTTTCGGTTTACTTATTTTCAAGTTTTTCGGTTCCCAATTATCTTCTATTATTCTATTTTTTATTATTCTTTTGTATACATGCGCAGAGAGACGAGCTGTTCTTGTTTTCTCTTCTGATTCAAAATCAACCTCGTATAGTCCGAAGCGTTCACTGGAACATAGAGAAGAAAACATACAGAATATTATGCTTTTTTTATTACTTAACTTCAGTAGAAGTCGAACAGCTACAAAATTTTACCACTGAAACATACTTTTTTTTAAATACTAGCAGATTTTTTTTTAGTAAATTAAATATTTTTTTTATACTGCTATCTCTTTTTATTTTAAACAGAGTGAGAGGGATAACAATATAACATCTTACCTACTACCCGCTATCCATTCGATGTTATCCATTAGACTCCATACAGTGTAACCCATTACTTCTGTACCATCTTCTATGGCTAGTAATAAAGCGTTTAAATATCTCCTCATATTCTCTGCCCTGCTTCTATCCCATAGACCAGTCTTTGTTGACCAGCCATTCTCTGTTATGAACATTGTTGGATAATCGTACCGTAAATTAAGGAAAATACATAACTTGTATAGACCATAAGGAGCACTCTGAAATTCAAGAAAAGATTAAATGAATTACTTT
>NW_013532065.1:0-3941 GCF_000836235.2 Papilio xuthus | reverse complement strand
ATCCCATGCCCCTTCAACTTGATAAGCAGCTGACGATACACCAAATTTGAAGTCATCTTTGAAACTCCTCTGTTTGGTGTCACTCCAACCATCAATTGTTACACCACTGAATATTTGACAATATTAAAGTCATATCAAACTTTCGTAAGACATTATAATAAACTTATATAAAAACGACTAAACACTCGCGTATTCATCCGGTGGGGGTACCGACTAGTTTCGAGCCCATCGGAGGCCCTTCATCAGGGTGAGTGGGACTGGTATTATTTCGAGGACGCGGCCCGTCTCTCATTGCGCGCCTGCGCTCTTAGGGCGCATCTTGAGGGGGCGGGGGGCGCGTTGTGCGCCGGCGTCGTCGACGATATTAATGCTAAAGCGTCGGTGGTGTTGCTGTTCAAGTTTCTACTTCTTTCTTCTAGTCATCTTTCAACTAGTCGGTGCCGCCACCGGACGAATATACGTGAGTGTTTAGCCGTTTTATATAAGTTTAATATTAAAGTCTATGACATTAATATGGTAATAACCTCACTTGCCAAAAAAGGTTAGGTCATTTACCGTGGGTTTCTGAGACTAAAATATCCGTATAAATTTATCGTCATCCGAGTCATTATCATGGTCTCAGAAACCCACGCTTAGTATGTCATTATAGAAAGTCACATCGGAATTAGGATAGGTAAAAGTTCATAATTATTAACCATACAATACTCGGGATATTTCATACACAGACTAAAAATCAGGCAACGCATATGCAATTGCGTATGTCTATGGGCAACGGTCACTTCGCTACTTCAGCGATTTCAGGTGATTATTGACCTTATGATATAAAAAAAAACAGTTGTGCAAAAATTTTAATTCAATATTTATACTATAAAGCGAATAAATAAAAAATAACTTACTTCTTACTAATATTATAAATGCGAATGTTTAGATGGATGGATGTTTGAAGGTATCGGCCGGCTGAATGGATCTCTATGAAATTTGGCATACATATAGAACATCTGGAAGCCAACATAGACTACTAATTTTGTTTTTTTTTACAAATACGTACAGAGTCGCGGGATACAGCTAGAAATTATAAAGTTAGAATGAATATATTAATACATACCATAAAGCCACAATAAACAAAGATAACATCATATTCGTAATGTTTATTTCATATTAATTAAATAAATAATAGCACTGTTTCGTTGCGTATAGTTTTGAAGCATAAACTATACTAATCGGCAATAATTACTGTGCAATTGATAAAGAAAATTATATTTATCAATTAGTAATTTAATATTATCTTCTACTTATCTTTCTTCATACTAATATTATAAATGCGTAAGTTTAGATAGATAGTTATTCAACATCATCATCAGCTCACTATAAGTCTCCACCGAGGGGCTCGGAGCCTACCCTAAGTTAAGGGTTTAGACCATAGTCAAGCACGCCACCACTATAACTTCAAATTAAATTAATTAATTATTGTGACCTATACATGTATATTAACGGAGAATTCTAAACGAAACTTACTATAACCCGCAACTTGAGACCTGCAGCGCCCACAAGGGGGCGTTATCGCCCACTTTGAGAAAGACTGGTTTAGATGGATGGATGGGTGTTTGAAGATATCTCTAGAACGGCTGAACGGATCTTGATTAAATTTGGCATACGTATAGAACATAGTCTGAAAGAACACATAAGCTACACTAATTAAGTTTTTTTATATATCGTATGGTTTTTGTGTTATTTTGGTACGCTGGGTCACCGACATCGTAAACATGGACAAACGACCGCCGTCACGTCATTTTAATCTCGGACAGAATTAAAATGCATACTATGCGTATATAAAAAAAAGTGAAAATCTACTGACGTAATAAGTGTTAAGACATATTCCTGTCTCTTTTATTTTTTGGGATAATGATAGGGATGAAAGAAATCTCAAGTATTTCAACAAAGGAAGTCCACAATTGTATTGATATGTTATCTATCAATAGATAATATTCAAGTATTTTTTAAAGTGTTTGCGAACTTTAAAAGTATATCAGATGACAGATTTTATCTAAAATAGAAGAGCTATAGGGGGCTTTATATTTACGTAATAAAAAAAACACAGAGGTTTTCAATTTGTTTTTATTTTACCTCAAACGTTTTATTTATTTTCCTTCATCTATTGTCATTATCATTGAAGGTGGTTCATAATCGTGGTCAACCACACGTGTCCTGAGCACTTCTTTGTAAATAAATGCAGACTTTCTAGGCGTCCTAGTTCTTGCCGGATCTTCGAAGTCAACCTCGTACAGTCCGAAGCGTTCACTGCAAGAAAATATAATCTTACAATGTTTAACGAAATGGCAACATTATTTGTCAACTGTCAAACATAGCCGCCATTTTTAAATTTAACGTGAAATTACAACTGTCATAATTTTAACGAAATTTTTCTTTATTGAATTAAATTATTAAATATACTTTTTTATTTGTACAAATAAGACAGTTTTGAATAGATTCTTAATTATAACTAGCTGTCGCCCGCGACTCCGTCCGCGAGGGATTAAAAATAGATGTTGGCCGATTCTCAGACCTACTCAATATGCTTACAAAATTTCATTAAAATCGGTCAAGTCGATTCGGAGGAGTATGGGAACGAAAATTGTGACACGAGAATTTTATATATAAAATGTGTCAAAACACAACAAAATATCCCTATCTTTTTTTGTTTCACAGTATGCTTTGCCAATCATTTTCCCGAAACTACTCAAAGCAATTGGTCACGTCTGTAGACGTGATGACGAATCCATCGAGCGCTTGGAGGTGCAGGGGAAAGTTGAGGGCAACAGACCACGAGGAAGATCGCCTATGAGGTGGACCGACCAAATCAGAGCGGCTGTGGTTGTCCCCCTGCACCAATGTACAAAAAAGGCAGCGACTAGGGAGGAGTGGCGGCGCCTGGTAAAGCGGGTCACTGATACGTGATGACCACGACCAGTCTGACAAGACTGTAACGACGAAGAAGAGAAGAGACTCAAAGCAATTCTAACACACTAGAAATATTATTTTGAATATTTTATAGATAAAACAAAAATAATAAACTCACGTATATCCTTGCATCCATTCAAAGTTATCCATAAGACTCCATGCCATATAACCCTTGAGGTTGACACCGGCGTCCAACGCGTCTAGAACATTCTCCAAAGCGGCGCGGTAATAACGCACTCTGTCATCATCTTCCAGTCCCTGTTCCAGTCTAGTAGACCAGCCATTCTCCGTAATATACATCACTGGATTGTTATACTTCTCTTTTATAAGTAGTAACATTTTTAGAAGACTGTCGGGTGATTGCTGAAAAATAAAGAATAAAATAATACCATTAACATTTATACCAAAATAAGGGAAACGCAGAATTAAAAAAAAACTTAGTAGCCTATGTGTTCTTCCAGATCATGTTCTACATCTACGACAAATAATATATCCTACCGCGCGCGCGGTCGCACGAACACTGCGCTCCGGTTTATATTTTGTTTAAAAAGAGATAAAGTGCAGAAAATTAATTTACATAATTACGATACAATCAACTTAGTTTAACTTATTGTGGTTGTGACATTTTTTTTTAGTGTTGAGTGCCTTTTTTAACCAATTATCAGTCGACTAACAATTAATATTAGGCAGTGTCTCAGTATCGCTTAAATGTCATAGTACAGAGTTATTGCACTTTATAGAACAGTACGTAAATCGCATCATTGTCGTACTGCAATTTTGTATAGAACTTAGTATTCGATTTATTCTACTCTGTGGCACCTGTGCTATTGCGATAATGATTTGTGACCGATGTACCCACTCCGTAAAAAAAGATGAAGTGGTCGTCTGCTCAAACTGTAAAAAGGGTTTTCACTATCATTGTGTTGATTTAACAACATCCTTTTACAACAAAAACGCTCGCGAACTAAAAAGGTCATGGAAAT
>NW_013532063.1:0-1687 GCF_000836235.2 Papilio xuthus | reverse complement strand
ACCAAGAATTAGCACGTTACCTTCAGTTAAGTTATGAGCTTGTCTAAGATTATCGTAAAATTCTTCTAACTCCGTATCAGGTGATTTTTCCGTAGGAGCATATACCTGAATTAACGATAGGATCTGATTTTCTAATTTTATTTGCAGCATAGCAACTCTATCAGAAATTCCGGTGAAGTTTAATATTTTATCTTTAAAACTCTTTTTTATAAGGAACCCAACTCCATATAGTCCTTTCCTTTGACCGAAATAGCTTAAGATATAGTCTTCATACTCTTCGATGTTGCATCCCATTTTTCTTACTTCAGATATTCCTAAAATGTCAATGTCAATTTTTTTAAGTGCGTAAGTAAGTTCTAAATATCGTTCTATCGATGACAAAGATCTAACGTTATATGTACCAATTTTTAATAAGTTTCTTTTTCTGTTTTCCTTTACGTTGATATAAGATGGAAGGTGATGGTCTAATTCCCCACGAGGACCAGTCGGATTGGGGAATACTTTAACGTTTGCACTAATTTCTATTTTTTCATTTTGGATTTCTTTTCGGTGGCTGATGACTTTATCCTAGATATTTTGCTGTGGCGTATGAGTTAAGGATGAGACTGAATTGCTTCTAGTTCTCAGGATATCAAAGGCGTTGATTCTATTTGTTCTTGAGGTGACATGTTGTTTTCGGGGCTGGTTTTGGGTTTTCGGGGAAGTAGATGTCTCCCTTTTTCTTTTTTCTTTGTTGTATTTTCCTTCTTTGACAATGATCTCGTCATATTTTATAATTGCAAAATTGCCTTTATTTCTTTCTTCTTTTAGTCTTATTTGAAGTTCCTTTCTCTTGGCCACCACTTCCTTAGGGTAGTCATGAGAAATATAAGCTTCTTTGAGTTTCTTTTTATTTATCATAATTTTGTTTTTTATCCAGCCATTGACAAACGAAATTAGTATGGGTCTTATTTTCTCGTTGTTCTCGTCTTTTTTTCCTATTCGAAAGATGTCGTCTATATCCTTGTGGTCGATTAATATATCGATATCATTTTTAACTTTGTCTATGATTGCTCTCATAAGTTCCGTTTGAGATTTTTCCACTTCTTTTATTCCGTAAACAATGACATTATTTTTTCTTTTTTCTTTTTCTAAATTTGAAATTTTTTCTTTTAAGTTTGCATTTTCTGATTTTAATGTTTGTAATTCTTGAATTAGGGGATTAATTTTTTCATCCATCTGTTTAATTATATCTTTTGTTTGATTGGACATTTGTTTTGACATTTCGATTTTAAACTTTTCGAAAAAAGTTTCAAAGTCATCCATTATTGTGCGGATACTTGAAACGGAACGTGTTATTAATTTTAAGTTGGCAGCATGAATTGAGTAGCGAGTAGCGGAACTGCTTGTCACTGTCGCAGCAACGTAAGTTTAGTGATGTTGGTAGCCCCGATTTGAGTGGCGCTACTTGTCACTGTCATTTAATATAAACCTTGGTTGTTGGCAGTACTGATTTGAGTAGCGATTTGTAAATATTATGTCACTCTAACACATTAACCGTCATTCGTTGCTCAACTTGTAATTGTTTTTATTCTTAATAATCACTATTTGTTAGATTTGTTTCGCACTACTGTTTTTGTTTTTATTAACTTTGATGCACAAACTACACAATGCACTATTATTTTGGTGAAATTATTTGGTTTTCTTA
>NW_013532062.1:0-527 GCF_000836235.2 Papilio xuthus | reverse complement strand
ATCTCTAAACCTACCTTGACACTTTCTTTATTGAGCGATTGTAACATCTTCGTAAGTGCATTTGCCGTTTCGGCAAAGATGACAATGTCGTCTGCAAAGCGAAGATGGGTTAGGTATTTGCCACTTATATTTAAACCTTTTTGCTTCCAATTTAATTTTTGAAATATATTTTCTAGCACTGCAATAAACAGTTTGGGTGAAAGAGGGTCTCCCTGTCTAACTCCACGACCAAGTGTTATCTCGCTCCCACATGTTTCTAGTTTGATTTTGCTCCTTGAATGGGTATATATATATTGTAAAATTTTTATATATTTGATATTTACATTAAGGTTATGTAGTGTTTTCCAGATTGCGTTATGGCTTATAGTGTCAAACGCTTTGCTGTAATCGACAAAGGCCATATACAGAGGTCTATTAAATTCCTTATACTTTTCTATTATCTGTTCTACCGTTTGTATGTGGTCGAGGCTACTAAAACCAGAGCGAAAGCCAGCCTGCTCTATCGTCTGCCCTTTTTCAATGTCTCT
>NW_013532061.1:0-705 GCF_000836235.2 Papilio xuthus | reverse complement strand
ATTATAACATTAAATTCAACAAATATTTAAATAAAAGCTTATGTAAATATGCATGTGTTTTAATACTATGAGATTAATTTTTGGATTTTAATACAATATGCATTTTAAATATAACTATTTTTAAAGAAACTTTTATTAAACTAGTTACAAAAATCTTCATTATTTGTGTGAAATTTGAGTTAATAATAATAATAATAAAGCTTTTTTATTTCCATATCTAAATAACTATTTACATGAGTAGTATATTGTTAGTATTGTTAGTAGTTCGCTTACATTTATATTAGTATTGTTAGATTTAACTGTTTAGATATGGACCCCACTTTGGGTGAAGGCCTCTTCCATCTTTTTCCAATCGTTCCTGTTCCTGCCTAGAGTCATCCAGTCCCTCCCTACTTCATCTATGATGTCATCAGACCACCGTTTATTTGGTCTACCTACATTTCTTTTTCCACTTGGCCCTTTCCATTGTGTTGCCTGTATGGTCCATCGTGAGTCGGTGAAGCGTGATATGTGACCTGCCCATTGCCATTTTAACTTGAGCGCTTGTCTTAGAGCATCAGTAATTTTTGTTTTTTGTCTAATGTTTTCGCTAGATATTTTTTGTATTTTTCTAATGCTGAGGATACTTCTTTCCATTGCACGCTGTGTTGTTCTTATTTTCTGTTTGGTTTTATGTGTGTACACCCAAGTTTGACACCCATATAG
>NW_013532056.1:0-2385 GCF_000836235.2 Papilio xuthus | reverse complement strand
GTACACATAGACTTATGTCATGTCATCGTTTTAGAAACAAAGCGATAATGAGTCAGGGATTGATGTCAGATGTATTACAAACTGAGAAAAATGTAAGTATATCAAATTATGTTATGTCTGACATGTTAAATATAGTAATTATTAGCTTTCGCCCGCCACTCCGTCCGTGGTGTGTTAAAAAAACTTATTTAGTAGTCTATGTGTTCTTCCACACTATGTTCTATATGTGTGCCAAATTTTTAGTAAGATCTATGCAACCGTCCTGGAGATACCTCTAACAAACATCTAAACATTCACATCTATATCATATATATATATAAAAGAAAGTGGTGTTAGTTACACTATTTATAACTCAAGAACGGCTTTGCCGATATGCCTGAAAATTGTTGAGGAGGTAGCTTATAGCCAGGAGACGGACATAGGATTTTTTTTAAATTTATGCCTTGAAGAGCTGCATTTTATTTAACTTACTAATATTATAAATGCGAATATTTAGATGGATGCATGGGATGGGTACGGAGTCGCGGGCGACAGCTAGTTTATAATATAATATTTTAAATAGTGTAAGATAGTGGCATTGAATGTGTTAAATCATATAATTTAATTTGTCCGTCCAGTTAACTGTAGGATGTATAAAATCTTTGAGGCAAAGTGAATCAAGTCTCGGTTCAACTTTAATACAAAAATCAAACTCCAGTCCGGATTATTCTGATATCCATATAAAAGAAGAAGACGTTATAGAACCTCGTTTGAATGACGTCACTGATGTCAGTTTTAACGAAGACGTAACAATGAAAGATGAATTGAATCAGTACGAAAATGGTGTGTTTATAAATGAAGGTTTTGAGAAGAAACATGAAGTATTGAATGAAATTAATATAAATACTAAACATAATGAGAATATGGATAAGAAAGCTAATTCTGATCGTGGCATTGGATGTGTTAAGAGAGATGTTTCGAAGGAAATCAAAGAAGACAAAGTGTTTGAGGTTAATTTGTCTTTTATGGAACCTGAAGTGAAAATAGATGAAGATGGTGCATTTATTCAGGAATATAATAGTTCTGGAAGTGATGATGAATTTTTAAATAGAGAAAAAACGAAAAAATTAGAAAAACAAGTGAAAATTAAAAAGAAAAAAGAAGATAATAAATCGAGTAAAGATGAGTGAGTAACTTTGACTATTTTGGTTAGATATTAGGTTCTACTCGCGACTTTGTTAGTACGAATTAAAAAAAACTTACTAAGGACCCTATGTGTTCTTCCAGACTATGTTCTACATCTATGTTCTGTAGATACCTTTCAACAAATATACATCTAAACTTTTTCGTCTTACTAACTTACTAATATTATAAATGCGAATGTTTAGATGGATGGATGAATACATGTGTGTTTGAAGGTATCTCCGGAACGGCTCAATGGATCTTGATGAAATTTGTAATACATATAGAACATAGTCTGCAAGAACACATAGACTACTTATTAAGTGTTTTTTTTAATTCAGCGCGGACGGAGTTGCGAGCAACAGTTAGTTTATATTATTAGTAAGATAATAGTATGAATCGCTTAATATTATGTCTCGTCTTTATGTCGTTTTAATCTATGTTATGAATGTTTTCAATGACTTTCCTAAGATATTCTAATAAACTTATATAAAAACGGTTAAACACTCACATATGTCCGTCCAGCGTCGGCACCGACTAGTTTCGAGCCCTTCAGGGGCCCTTCATAAGCCCTTCATAAGTGTAAGTGGGACTGGTATTATTTCGCGGACGTGGCCCGTCGCTTAGTAAGCGTTTTAGCCGTTTTTATATTAGTTTTCAATGACTTTTTTTTAATTGTCACATTTATTCGGTTTTTTTTTGTATTTTCCAGAATTAAAAACACTAATAGAAAAAAAGGACCGAAATATGAATTGGTTGATTCTCTCTTTACGGTTACAAAATTAACCTTCGAGGAACAGATAGAGGAGATAGTGAAAAGAAAAGATACAGATTCATATAAGAATGCCCCGTACAAATGTGATATATGTTTCATTGGATTTCATCGTAAATATAGATATGACGTACATAAAGTCAAGCATAGTAAGGTATGTATGATATTATCATCAGTTCACTATACGTCCCCACTGAGGGGCTCGGAGCCTACCCTAAGTCACGGATGACTAGACCATAGACAACCACGCTGGCCAAGTGGACTTCACACATATCTTTGACTTTCTCAGATATGTGCAGCATCACAATGTTTACTTTACCGTATCGTCGGTAAATGTACATATGTAAATCGGAAATGGAAAAACACATTGGTACATGGCGGGATTCGAACCCAAGACCTGCAGATTGCAAGTCAAATGCTTTAACCACTGGGCTACCGACGCTCTTAGATAT
>NW_013532055.1:0-1178 GCF_000836235.2 Papilio xuthus | reverse complement strand
ATACAAAAAAAAAAAAAAAGAAAAAAAAAAAATATATATATATTATATTTAAAAATGATAATAATATCAATCAAATTTATTAATTTAACATTATAAATATACAAATTCACATTGGCGTCTTGTTCACCAGGCGAAAACAAACAATGTCTCAATATTGTTTACAAGGCCTCGAATAACGGCGGAAGGACATAATAGCAGAGTTTTACCTACCATTAAAACTCATATTATGTCCGGAGCCTTATTCGAGGCCTTAAGTAAATTCTGCCTGGTAGTTACTGTTAACAGGTTATTGAGACCCCAATGAAGCGAGCTCCAACGATCGTCACCTGGTGAACTTGGCGGAAGGCGGGAAGCCCTATTTTGTCGATAAAGAGGACTGCAACGACTAAGATGGCGGCCGGAAGACAGACGATGTCATCTCAATATTGTTTACAAGGCCTCGAATAAGGCTCCGGACATAATATGAGTTTTAATGGTAGGTAAAACTCTGCTATTTAGAACTGTGTCTTTGATATGCTCTGCTCTTTGCGTTGAGACAATACGTCATGTCAAGTTATATTTCATACTTTTCTGTCAGTGCTTTTTAAGTACAAATAAAACAAATTAATACATTTAAACTTAACAATAATTTTTCTTAATATTAATAAACACCAAATAATAAATCTTTTTCCTAAAAACGATGAATTTTATATTATAATCGATATTATTATGTCCGTGTTTGTTTTGTTACATTGTAAACAGAAATGTTCTAATGTAACTCGAGTATTATGTATTAAAACATAAGTAATATGAAATAAAAAATAAAAAAGCAAAAATGCGGTGTAGTGTACAAAATTGTACAAATGATACGAAACGAACAACAAAACGTCATGGCATTACATTTCATATGTAAGTTTTGTTAACTTTTTAGCCTAGTTTCTTATTATCTATGTTTTTTATTGAATATATATCATAAAATACGCTTATTTTTATCCATAGTTTATATAAATTAATAATATTGAAACATCCTTTGCCAGGTTTCCGAAAGAACCAAACTTACGCACCAAATGGTTAGAAGCTCTTGGGAAGATGGATTGGGAACCAAAATATCGCAGTACTGTATGCTCTGAACACTTCCGATCTGAAGACTTTTATAAAACTAAATTTGGACTGAGGAAAATCAAGAATGGAGCCGTACC
>NW_013532054.1:0-1174 GCF_000836235.2 Papilio xuthus | reverse complement strand
GCACCGTTTGCCCCACGCTCTCAACCTCTTCAGGGAGTTGAGCCATACATTCAAATGCATTCGCATTCACCTTCGCAACCTTTTGCTTTTAATTACGAGTTCCCGGCCTTTGCCGGAACCCAAAGATTTTTTCGCCCCCAATTTAAACAACACAGTTTCACCTCCGTTCAAGTCCCCCCTAATACGAGAAAGCCAGCCACTCGAACTAATGCCTCTCGAGGCGGGGCAAAAACCAATAGGAGATTCTGACATAACCCAAACGTTTCAAGGGGGCAGATTACAGGCGTTTGTGGAAGCGTGGGCGAAATTAGGCGCTCCAAGCCCCCTGCTCAAAATAATAAAGGGATACAAAATTCCTTTTCAAGCACGTCCACCCCTTGTGATGCCGTGCCTCAACAAAGTTCGTTATCAAACTATCCCGTCTCACGAAATGGATCAAACGATAAGGAACTTAATGATGGAAAGAATTTTAGAGGTTTGCCCCAAAACACCCAGTTTTCTGTCTACCCTATTTTTAACCCCGAAAAGCGACGGCACTATGCGTCCTATTTTCAACCTAAAAAGACTGAATCAGTTTTTGAAACTAAGCAAATTCAGACTGATTTCAGTTCATCGAATACCAGAGTTTTTACAACCGAACGACTGGTTAGTAAAAATAGACTTGACACAGGCTTATTACCACGTACCTGTGGCGCTGTCACATCGCCGTTTCCTAAGACTAGCTTACAGAGGACAACTATTACAAATGACCTCTTTACCCTTTGGACTATCGACAGCACCCAAAGCGTTCGCGACTCTAACAAACTGGACTGCGGAAGTCTTAAGACAGCACGGAATTCGAATAGTTGTATTCCTAGACGATTTCTTAGTCGCGAGTCAGGACAAGTCGAAACTCGAGAAACAAACTCGGGTCGTACTCAAGACCCTACGGGAGCTGGGCTGGGTGGTGAATACCGAAAAATCAATTCTAACTCCCCAGAAGTCGATCGAATATTTAGGTCTAGAATGGGACACGTGGAAAAACACAAAACGCTTACCACCAAAGAAAGTAGTAGGCATAAGGGCTATGGTAACAAAGTTATTGAAACAACAAAACGCATCAATAAAGTACCTACAGAAATTATTGGGGACCCTGAATTTTGCCCGACTGGCGGTACCCCTCGGAAGACTAAAC
>NW_013532053.1:0-1539 GCF_000836235.2 Papilio xuthus | reverse complement strand
ACCCAGATTACCCGACGAATTTCTAAGAGGCTTCGGAAAAGTCATCCAAAAAGCTATCTTCTATCGTTGATATTTGACGGCATGAACTTCTCAATTTTGACGTATAATACGCGCCAAGGGACCATAAGTTTTATAAGTCTGTTTCACTCACTCACGAAAAAATTAATATAAGCTTCTCTCGCTTGCACTTAGTAGTAAGACATTTCGTCTGATATGTTCTGTGCTCGAAGTCTATTTAGAACTATTAATAACATATTTTAGTTAATTATTCGTTTTTTTTTTTTAATTTGATTTTATATCATAGATTTAAGACTTTATGTATTAATAAATAAAAATTATGTCCTTCCGCCGTTATTCGAGGCCTTGTAAACAATATTGAGATGACATCGTCTGTCTTCCGGCCGCCATCTTAGTCGTTGCAGTCCTCTTTATCGCCAAAATAGGGCTTCCCGCCTTCCGCCAAGTTCACCAGGTGACGATCGTTGGAGCTCGCTTCATTGGCGTCTTGACTTTCGTGCCGCGAAGAATACTAACGCTGCTAGCGTTCGTGTATATTTTAAATTAAAAGTTTAAATAAAATCTCAGAAGTTGTAGTCCCGAGTTAATTTTTCTCAAGAAAGAAATTATGTCTGAAAGTGAAGAAAATGGGAGCCAGGCGTCTTCGTCTTCAACTACAAGCGTCGACGAAGATCTACGAAGGAGCCGTAAGAGTAAAGTTCCGAGCAGAGAGGAAAGAAAACACAAAAAGAGTAAGGTATTAGAGCACCTTGCCGAACAAGTAAGTCAAATACAAAATTATTTATCATGCGGGGCTTTTCCACCACCTAGCTGGTACCCGTATGGCCTACAGCACCAACCGCCAGTGGTTACGAACATCGTCGACCCGTCTCTCGGTCAGGACATGTCTCAGAGTCAGTCTATTATCGAGGCTCCCGCCGAGTCGCCCCTCGATTTCGAATTTAATTTGACGACTAACGTAAAAGAGTCTTCAATTTCTAAAACATCTACAGATCATTTAAAACTTTTAAATTCATTACAACATTTTAATTCGGAAGATTGGAATAATGTGCGGTATTCTGAAATACAGAAATCATACATCTCACGGCCGGGGTTCATTGAACTCGAAGTAAATGATGAGATTAAACAGTTCGACAAAAAAAACTCATTAACGGGAGCGGATAGATCTTTCGGTGCGATTACTCATGCCATGATTATGCAAAGTGATGCTTTAAAAACGGGCGTTTCCCAATTGTTGCAATGGGTGAACAATAGCGATAGTATCGATAAAGAAACTTTACTTATGAAAATTAAAGAGATTTTTTCGGGTGATTTTCAAAAGATTTCTCTGGACTCTTTACAATTACTTTGTGGTCGAAGAGCTGACGTAATCGAACAAAGGCGTGAATCAATTTTGAATTTAGTGAAAGATAAATTTTTAAAATCTTCTCTTAAAAAGATACCTCCGTCTAGCGACTTTTGTTTAGTAAAGATGAATTCACCGAATTTTTGAAAAACAACGGAGGTGTTAATAAAATTTTT
>NW_013532051.1:0-3584 GCF_000836235.2 Papilio xuthus | reverse complement strand
TTTCTTGTCATGGTGTATGCTTATATTGTTTATTACTTTAGTACCGATAACCTATTTAGTTCAATGCGTTTTGTAAGTAGATGTGTTGTTTCCTAGTTGATTGAGTTAGTGCATTGCCAGTTTAAATATAGATAACATTAAATAGAACGGCTTAACGTTATCAAGTACGTAATATTAATTATACTGCAAACGTCTTATGCGTAAATTGTTATCAAAATTAAATAACAATAAATTAAGCTTAATGCAATAATATAGTTTAAATAACACTGCAAACTACACAAATAGACGATTGTGTTGCAGAAGATAAGCCCAATGTGAACCATAGAAAAAAATGTCTATTTATCAAGCTCAACCTAGAAATTACTCTAGCTCCTGTAAAAACTTCATTTTTATCCCTTTCTATCTTTTTTGTAAAGTAAGCAAGTGACAAAATATTGTTAAATTCGGTACTAAATAACTATACTTAACGAATTTGTAATGATTGCTATATGATATTCACGTTTAATTTATAGTATTACAACATAGTCTGTAATCTCGTCATCCTTGTAATGTTTCAGGCTAAGTGCCTCTTTGTTCCCTGACGTGGGAAGGTCCGAGACCATTTATCAAATACTACTTACAAAATGACATTGGCTAAGGGACGAAGTTCGATCCATAATACCCAGGCCCGCACCGCTCCAATAGTTTGCCTTGATTTGGCAACTGAGCCGCAAGTTACTCCGAACTTAAGTTCGACATTGTATTCCCGATCCCCGGAACAATTTGTCATTTCACATTGACGCATATAGGCAAAGTAAATTGAATCTATTTTTTCAATGTTATTTAACCAACTTGGATATTTGTAAAGCCCTATGTTTGAAAGGCACACTTACTAGAGAAATGGTTTATTTTCTTTAATGAATTCTATGAATTTCTATTAGTTGCGTAACTTTATCTACGAAGTTGTGCAACTTATGGAAGTAAAATGCTACCACCATTTCATGCTTTATACCAAGAGTAGAAAACAAACGAGTATGATTGTATGTTTTAAGTTAATAAATATATTTGCCATTCAATTTCCATAGGTATTATAAATAAGGAAGGAAAATAAAGTACCTATCTGTGACTTACGATTCGACTTCATTGGAGTGATTGCGCGGCAGTTCCTCCAGATCCAATTTATCGAATGGCACGGAATGTGTCACTTTAAAGGATGAAACCCCATGTAATAAAGGACGGGAACATAATCAATGCTGTGTTCCGAGAAGATAAACTGCTATAAATTAGCCGTCCGTTTCATTCTAACTAATATCTATTCGAAAATTATTATGGACTAGAATATTTTATGGAATACGGTTGTAATCCGGGTTTGATTATAAATCATTTAGATTTAAATTTAAAGGATTTAATATTCTAGTGAAGGGTGCTTATGATAAAGTCGGAATAGATTAAATTAGCTGCGAGATATTTTGATGAATTAATATTGCGGGTAAGTTTGCTGTTGCAATCTTGTATATTGCTAAAATAATACGTGTATCTAATAACGTCGCAATAGTTTCGTTTAACCATGGCAACACTTATCGACATATCAAGTCGAGTACGTAATATCATTCCCTTGATGTACTTGAGAATAGATTTAAAAGGTCATATTATATTACTATTCTGTTGAGTATTACATTCGACATACTTATTTGAAGTCTTTTATGATTACATATTGTTTTGATTTTATTAAGTAGATTTTAATATGTACTCGCATTTAACTACGAATTTTTATCTTTTAACTATTAATATACGTTTTGTCTGATTCTTACGATAACCTTCCATGATTAAGACATGGAATCTGAAATAAAAGTCTGCAAAATTTTAGGTGAAAATTCTATTCCTAATTTAACTTTTTTAACCAAGTATCTTTTTAAGCAAATTTTATAGTAGTGTTCGTGGGCCGGCAGCGTCGGCTTTGTTTTATGTTATTACCAATCCCTTGCACAGAACATTAACTTAGAGAATCATTCCCAGTTCTTCTTACAGTAAATGAAGCGTACCGTTTTCTTGTATTAGGAATTTGTGGCCTATTCAGTGGCACTATTTTATTTGCGCAATCGCGTATAGCAACTAAATGTTCGTAATTCAATACTAAAGGATAGCTTTATCTCTTTGATAAGATACAAAGGTTAAGGCGGATGGCTTTTAATAGTTATAATTACAGTACTGATATTCTATCGCTTCTCCTGTTGTAAAGTTTGGGTGAACTTTCTAAAGGTAAGGTTATTAAAGTACAAAATTACAAATAAGGATCGTGGTGAAAATGTATTAAGTGTAGGAGTAAAGATAATAGAATAGAAATAACGAATGTTTCAATTTTGCTAAACATAAAATAAAATAATATAAAAGATCGTTATTGAAATCGATTTTTATACTATTTAGTTGATGGAATGCATGCTTCAAATTAATTTTATGGAATACAAAATAATAATATTTTATTAATATATTGTGTAGCTCTTTGAAGCAGACAAGAAACAAAACCAATAATATACATTGTCAAGGGAATATGGTTTATCATGATAAGATTGTATTTTACTACATTTTAGTATTTTAAGTATTAACAAAGTTGCAATCTGACAGTCATTATCATACACGTCTACACTTACTATTATTGTTGCATAAATTGTGTAAAGGTGCAGCAAGCAAAAATATATATATTTTTTTAATTTTCAAAAAAAGACTTAAAAAAATTTTTAAAGAAAAAAATTCAAGATAGACTGACTGTAGGCTCTTTTATTAGATTAAAGTTCACGTATCAAAATATCATTTTTTTTTTCAGATTATCAGATGACATTTTTTCAAAAGTTATACTCGTTACATTCGATTAAATATAGCGTAGCTTGCCTTCTCAAAGGTTGGTAAATAAAAACATTGTAGGTCTTTCCACGTTGGTATGCAGTCGCGTGAACGCATTCACAAAGCACGCCGCTTCGCCTCCCAACTTCAGTTATAGATAAGACCCGTGCGGTTTATTGTGAATACGGTTTAACCTCTGCTCCAACGGTTGTTACGGCTCGCTTTTCAAACTTTCACAGAATTTCATATAAATTCAGTCTGTGTAAACTGAATTTCAATGAAAGATTCTAAAGAGGGAAACAATCTTTTTGTTTTAAAACTGCAATATTTTTTTGTAAGTGATCAAAATACTAGGTTCAATTGTTTCGTATGTGAACTGATACCTACAGATAGTTGCATAGCTTGTTCATCTATAAAAACTTTGTTTGACGAATCGCTGAAAAATTAAATTGTCTGCCATAGTCAGGGTTTTATATTCACCGAAGGAGCTCTATAGCTTTAGTGTGAGTTTACACTACACGACTGTTAATATCCATTGAAAGTTTCTGTGTACGGCAGTTAATCTATTTGCTTAATAATTTGTAAGTGTAAAGTGGGCAAAGACTTTTATCGTATCTTTACACTTTACAAGATCCGATAAGAGGCCAGTTGATAGGCCGCATGTCGCGTGGGCGTGGGAGTCGCGTGCCCGTGCTGGATAGCGTGTTAGATATCGTTCACAAACTCGCTTTGTATTTACTTCGCCGACTCAAAAACTTTATTACAGA
>NW_013532050.1:0-8283 GCF_000836235.2 Papilio xuthus | reverse complement strand
CAAGACCCTGTGTTATTATTTGTTTGATGTTTAACCATACAGATTAGAGACTATATTTAACTAAAACTAGAATATTAATAGATGACTCTTTTTCTCCCTAAAGGTTTTATGCACAAAGCTATCATCATCTCACTATACGTCCCCACTGAGCTCGGAGCCTATCCTTAGTTAAGGGTGAATAGGCCATAGTCAACCACGCTGGCCAAGTGCGGGTTGGTTGACTTCACTCATATCTTTGAATTTCTTCTCAGATATATGCAGGTTGCATCACGATGTTTTCCTTCGCTGTAAGAACGTCGGATAAATGTACTTATGTAAGTCGGAAAATAGAAAAACACATTGGTACATGGCGGGATTCGAACCCAGGACCTGCAGATTGCAAGTCAAGTGCTTGACTCCTGAGGCACCGACGCTCTCTTATCACGGTTAGAATTAAAAATAAAACAATTCAAAAATTATTTATATTTATTAATAACGAAATCATATTTGGCACAAAAAATTACAAAGATAATCGTAAGATCAAATGTTTATTTTTTTTATTTACCAACAGAAAAAATCTCTTGAACTTCTTAATTTAACTATTCAATACGGTAATTAAAAAACTCAGTGAAAAAAAATCTCAACAAAACTCGAATTTATTTTAATTTTTTAGTGAATAGAATTTTAAATATTAACAGTAAATGACTATTACAAAATATTCTGGAAAATTATCACTGACTTTTTTAATATCTTAGTCTACAAAAAAATCTCTATTTATCTATCGAGTTATTATTCTAGAACAGCCACGTTTCCTATTTTACTAATATCGAACTATGAGTTGTAAATAAAAATTTACTTTGGCACTTGTTTTGTCTTTTCACGGGAGTTTGAGATACAATGGAGAGAAGAACTGAAAGCTCCAATCGACTGTCATCTGTCCAAGTTTTTGTACGTCAATTTAACGATTAAAAAAAATGTTTTTCTTATGTACCGGAATTAAAAACAGCGCTGAAGCGGAATGCATTCATAGCTGGATAAAAAAAAATTCTATTTTTTTTAATTTTTGATGACCGTCGTTGCTATGACTACAATCCATAGAGTTTTAATTTACATATAAAGTAAATGGTTTTATGTACATATGTAGTATATTTAATATTAGTATCGTTATTTTTGATCATTCTGACATCTAATGAGCAAAAACAGTTTTTATCCCGATTGTGGTATTAATTTTAAGTTTCTGACCACAATATTAACAGACGAGCTTAGCACCAAGAAAAGTTTCATGATTCATAAAGTGAATATCGCTTTTATTCTTCAATTTATCAATTAAGGTCATAGCTAATCTAAATGAGTATTACCACTGAGAAAATATTAGACGAAGAATCAGAGAGGAGTTTTATTTAACATGTTGGACAACCATATGGAAGTAGACATCATATACTTTAAAAAGTTTAAAAGTAAAAAAAAAACCATTGTAACATAAATACGTTGGCATTAGTTATAACAAATATTGAATTTTACTTTATAACAAAGCCTCATAATAATTATTATATTTTATCCTTGCCTATTTTCACAAAAAAAGTTAAATTCTTTTGGCGTTTTGAAAGTTTATACTTATACTAGCGGACCCGACAGACGTTGTCCTGTCTACACGTCTTTAATTTGAATAAATTAATATGAAGTTAATATTTGATAAAAACTGTGAATCTAAACCATTCCCAGATCCCCTTGAACACACACAAAAAATTTCATCAAAATCGGTCCAGTCGTTTGAGAGAAGTTCAGTGACATATACACTCACAGAAGAATTATATATATAAAGATTAAATATAAACGAAGACTCGCTTATGTTCGTTAGGATTTGGCACAATTCAACAATTATTTATAATTTTATTAACATAATTTCTAAATACAATTTTACAATTTGATCACTGTATCGTCTTTCATTTATAAAATATACAAAATGTTTGTGATTTTATTTTACAATATCTATCGATTTAACTACATTTGGTCGAGGTGTATTCAATTTGAAATGTGATTCTCTATTACAATATTTAAATCTTCTTGATGTTTAATTAGAAAATGTGTAAACAATTTAATATGACGAAAATACAACTTTTTTATCATTTTACTATTTTTTAGTAATAATTAGAACATTTTTAAGGAAGATCGTTACTTAGATGAAATCTTTAATTTAATGAGATATTTGTTTTTACCTATTATTGGGGTTTCATAGCTAAATTTTAAGGTAAAAATTCAATAAGTTATTTGATATCTACAAAATATAAAATCTCTTAGAACTAACACGAATTGTTATTAGGACTGCTAAGATTTGAACTGCTAACTACACTTGTATCAGTTTTAACATTTACATCTACATTTGAGTTAATTTCATCTTTTGAATACAAATTATTACAATCGTCATCTGATACATTATGATTTTCCTTCACTTTATTTACATTACTATCTTCTTCTTTACTTACGTTTGCACAATTTTCTTCACAATTGTCATCAATACTATTTCTATTTGAATTTTCTGACATTGATTCTCTCTTTTCGATTATTACATCAACACTTGGTTTGAATGCATCTGTGTCTTTTTTATTCTTATCTGGTAGATCTGGAGGTCTGACAGTTGATAGTGTACTGGAAAGGAAAGAAGATTGAAGGTTGTAGCCTGGTAGGAGTTTAGGTTGCAATGGTAGCATCAGGTCTAGGGCTCCTGTGGTGGCAGGTCGCGGTTGCAAGGGCGGGGCGGTCATCAGAGGTGGTTGTAATGATGCCAATGAGATAGCACCGCATTGCGTGTTGATGATGGGACTCTCAACTGAAAATATAAAAAGGGACATATCACTACTTAAAATGTACTGGTAGATATATGGTGGGTTATTAATGGGGACTATAATCTAGGTTCAATTATTATTAGTGCAGGAATTTAACTGAATATTTCTTTAGACAATTCATAGTAATTATTCTCATGATTGTATAAGGATCCTGTAAAAAAGTGATAGTGTTACTTTATGGTTAATTTTCTGTTACCTATCGGAGCTCTTGCTTGTAACGGTTGCGTGGTGGCTGGAGGTCTGAGCAGGTTTGGTGGACCTTGAAGTGCCAAACTTATCATATTCATTCCATTAACACCTGAAAAACATTTTATTTTATTAATCTTCTCCGTTCCTAAAATTGTAGTAATCTTAAATTGAGATGGGAATTAAAGTTATAAAGTTGCGACATTGAAAGACCGATTAAAAAGGGTAGAATTGTGGTCCGTAGAAGTATTTTGCAATTAACGCCATCTATCCTTAAAATTTGAAAACATTACGACCCCTTACCAAACTTATTGTTCGCTGGCGATAGGTCCTTCAGAACCACTGGGTGTTTAACTGCATTCACCCTCCGATTGGAGGCGCTGGCGTCGCGTTTCCTTCGTGGTTGTTCCACTGGTAGAACTCGTCGCCGCTTCTTAGGCAGTTTTGATCTTGCCTGCAAATAGATGGCGTTATTGTAAAATATGTTTTCTAGTAAAACATAATAATGATTTTGAGTGTATTATTTATAATGACCTAAATAATTGTATTTAAAACCTGAAATACATATAATAGCCTACTTTCGTGTACATTTAAAAATCAAGTCCTTATCACAGTAATAAAATAAAACTTTTTTGACACTTTTTTGGATATATCTCTTTTCAAGAGTAAGATGCAATTTTTCTTATGATTGCATTAATTATTTGCCTTTAAAATTATTAAAACTTTTCAGAGACATGAAATAAATTTCCCGTGTGGTAAACTATTTGGTATGCACCGTGATTATAGCTATAATTAAATTAATTTATTAATTTCTTCCCTGGTTAGTGATATCTTGTCATAGAAAATCAAGACATACAATAATAATTTACCCACACAATTAATTAACAGAAGTATTTAATATAATACTCAGAAGCAGATTGTTTTGTAGAGTATTAGGGGCAGTAAATTAGTCGCGAGCGGGCAATTTGTGCCACCTCTGATTAAATTCTCTCGCCTTACAAGTGATTTGTAGGCTCAATCTTTACTGCCTTCATTAACTGAATAGTTGGTTAATAAACTTAGCAATAACTCCTGTAAAGCTTACTCGATCTATTTCTAATTAAACGTCCATTATATTTCGTTACTTTGTAATATGACAAACTTAATCAATACTTAAAGTCCTGTTACATATGTAAAATTTGTGTTTTAGTGTTTTTCTAACGAAACTCAAAAACTACTTTTATACCTTTCAAAAAATATCAAATTATCAATTACAAAATTAATGCTAAATAGTCATATAAAATAGTTTCTTTAATTTGTTTAGTTCTAATATGCATAATCTGGCTAACGATGCACTAAGTAAATCTCCGTATTACTTCACCGAGGTCGTATTCCAAGAGTCTGCTGTGAGCTGCCGCAGAGGATTGTATAATATTATCTCTGTTGCTCTGAGACTCAAATTGAAAATGTTCTCTACGCGGATATTTTGAGGTTAATTTATTTAGAAACTACGATTAGTTTATACGTTGTCTAAAAACATCTCATCTGAAGTCTGATGCGCTACACGATTGAGTTTTAGAGTTTGGTTAATAATACAGGAGATTCTTGAAGAGAATCGTTTGATATCGATGTTATTATGTTTCTATTTACTAGATCTATTTATTTCATTTAATTACGTACGTTAATGATACGAGGATAACACTATGGGGTTTCACGGAAGATCAGCGCTGAGTGGTCCAGAGAGGAACACCCAGCATACAAAGCTGAGTGAAACCTTATCCGGTCAGCATTGCAACACTCTTTGTAAATATTTCCTGTTTCTTATTAATTAATGTTTCATGTGTTATTTCTTTATAATTATTTTTATGCTGTTTTTGCTTATTGTGTTGTGATTTTGAAAGGATTAAATGTCATTTTATTCATATATAGTATATATTTATTTATTTGGATTATAATTTTGTAACCACCTGTATAAACAACTATGACATATAAGAATTATATTAGGAAAAAATTAATGTGAATATTCTGAGACTCGTGTGAAACCAAGGCACTACTCAAAAATATATATCAATTCTATATCAGTAGTCCAAAGTTAGTTTGATTGAGTTAAATGGTACAAATACCGGACAGCTTGAGAGATCCGAACTACTTTGGACTAATTCCGTTGTTACCCGTCTTACTGTTCCGGATAAATATAAATGTCAAACGCTATGTCAATTTAGTTTACATTGTTATATCAATAGATGGCGGAACATATTACTAGATCACGATATTGATTTATTTAGTATGTTTATCGACTTGCCTATCGAATTTAATTAAAGTTGACTCGCACCAAGATACAACCAGTGTTTCATTGTGACTACTCGATACTTGTCCAGTGAGAGGGAGACTTTTTTTAGACTGCTTTACAATAAATCTTAACTTTTATAGGTTGAAATTGTCTGAGTATTCTATTATTTGTCAGAATATGTTTAATATTATATTGATTAAACTGTAATAATATTATATAATACGTTATTTCCTAACGATGTGAAGAATTGTTTAGTTTTTAAGTTGAATCCATTTGTATTATGTCGAAACTTATACGGTTCTGATAATTAAATTGTCAAAAAAAGCTGGTAGTCTTGTTAACATTTTAAAATAAAGGTATTCTTAACATGTACAAACATTTTTTCTTAAATATTAGCAGATTTTTTTGTTAATTTACTATTAATATTTCTTTTACCATTCCAACTAAGCTCTATGCTTGTGCTAGGACATGGTGTACGACAATAGTCGAATGGCGGGATTCGAACCTCCGACCTCATGATCGGAAATTCGTACCCTTAACCATTAGGCTATTGACGCTTTTGATAAAGACATTCATCAATGGAATAAAGAAAATAACGATAATATCGCTTGACTTATCGTTAGTACATTAGCGAAGTGTAGGTTTTTTACGCTTGGCCGCGTTGAGGATTAAGCATCATTAATTCGTGCCGTAAATGATAAGTAATGGCTAAGGCTTTTAGGACGAACGTTGCGGTGATCTGTAGAGCAATAATTCATTTTGTTTTATTACCAATCAAGACGAAATTTATATATCGATTTAAAATTCTTTCCTATTTAAAATCAGATTTGTTCGAAATATTTTAAGATAGTAAGATATAATTTTATATAGATAATAAGTTTAATGTGAAGGATTTTATTGTATATAATCAACTTGTATCGATATGATTAAATTACATAAAAATATATGCGTAGTACATCATCGGAATGAAGGCTCCATCGCCTTAAGTAAAAAACCATAAAATAATACGCTATCAAACTTTTCAGCAACATTGAGTGACAATTCGTTGTAGAATTAAATTAATTAAATACCTCTTTATTATTAAAGGGCTATAATTCTTGTGTAAAGTTGTCATGTATTTAATTACGTCAAAGTTTTTGACATATGCCGTAGCGCGGCCAGAATTTAATAACAAGCCGTCGAGAAGTCGACAGCTGACATCGTGCTCCTAAACAAAACTTAATGAATAACTGCCCGACTTGAATAACGTACAAATTGACAAGGTACTATTTCTGTAAATAAAAGAGTTTTTTTTAAATATTTCGCTAAAATAGCGAAGTGATCATTGTACATCGACATCTGTAACAGGTTAAAAAATGGAAACGCGTCGCCTAGATTAAATAGTCAATTTCTCCTTCCTATGTGTCCCTTTCCTTGTCAAATTCACGTCTCTTTCTACCATTAAACGGGTTCCCAATGTAAATAATCTACGCTACTGTTATTTTATCTCAAACAAAGCCTAAAAGGCTATTATAAAACATCACAATATGCTGAGGCAAGGTTTAAATGCGGAGCCTATATTTAGCTCATCAAAGCTTGGTATTGATTAGTCTTGCCGGTAGCTCGTTCACCTAATTATAAGAGGTGATAACTTAATTATGATAACGTAATACATTAAATCTATTTATACTTAGGAAATATTTACTTAATATGAAGTGAAAGCTACCAAAAAAAATATTATAATTTCGAGCATATTCTGAATATTTGAAAATATTATATAGGCCACTTGTTCGATAATTAAAAAAAAACCAAAAGTATATTTTGTATCTGCTTACTTAAGTACATGGCTACGAAGTACTCTACGACGATGCTACGTCAAAAGCTACGGCTACACGATTTAATGTTTAGAATGTATTGATAGGTTATTTTAACTTATAAAAAAATTAAAAATTTATAAATTAATCGTGTGGGTATTCTATTAACAAGATTTAATATAATTTCTATAAAAGGTGGTTAAAATTTACCAACAAGTGGAACTAAAATAGGAATCCTACCAACGTATCTTTTATAAACGTTTTTAACTTAAAAATGAACGAACAAAATCATTTGTTTTCAATCTCAATTAAGGTCAAAACAGTCGACCTTTTCAGTAAATTGAAAACTATTTGCGATCAACAATTTTACAGCTCAAACTGTTTGTATTAAAATTAAACCTTAGCTCGCTTTATTGTTTTAAACTTCATAAAATTTAATATAGAAATGGCATTGGGATTAAATGTAAGAAATAATATATAAAACAATATATGTATATATCATTAGCAAAATTGGTATTTTAAAAATATGTAGTCTAATGGAACGGTTTCTTCCTGCTTAAACAACGTAAAGGATTGTTCTCAAAGGGTTTCGTGGTATTTTAATTTGCGGTTGAAAATATCAACTGAAAAATCTTTGAACTTTATGAAATTAAATGTTATATTTAAAAATATTTAAAGTACTAATGCTGAAGATATTTAGGTTATAGCAATAGCCTAATGGAGGCTAACCAATTGACCTTTTAGACGTCTGATCTAACCTAGTATTTAGGTCAAAGAGTTTTCAGAAATATTTTCAAATTTATCTCTGATCAATTTTAACAATTTGGTTGTTTTTTTTATTATTAAAAATTATAGTTATGAAAAATGACTAGCCAATTATCATTTTATGAATAACATTGAAAGATACGCAGGTAAGTAATATGGCCAGCGATAACCTAATTATTTAATGAAGAAATTTCATCTTACAAATGAGTGAATGATGAATTAATCTTTATATATATAATTCTTCTGTGCGTGTGTATGTCACTGAACTTCTCTCAAACGACTGGACCGATTTTGATGAAATTTTTTGTGTGTGTTCAAGGGGATCTGGGAATGGTTTAGATTGACAATTTTGTCCGCTGGACAATGTTTTTTTAATTAATTTTCATTTATTAGTAGTTGTTGATTTTGGAATGTTTTACATTGGATCCGACAGACGGCGCTACCATCG
>NW_013532049.1:0-2271 GCF_000836235.2 Papilio xuthus | reverse complement strand
TTGTATTTGCCCCATTAGATATTGGAACCTCTATTACCTGAGTGTAAGTCATCCAGCAGCATGGCTCGACTTGATTGGCGTCTAAGCCCCAGAACTCAAGTTCTTCTTCAAATAGAGGACCACACACGTCTGTCGGATAATGCAGCTTCCCCGTTCTAGACAAATTTAAATAAGAAGATCTTGGGTACGTAAATTATTCTCAAGTTTCATAATAGAACCTAAAATATGAAAGGCTTACTGGACTACGCAATTAGATATTCACAAAGCTAGAATATTCTAAAGGCCATTCACTAAATATCTTTATATAAACTACATAATTAATGGTCAAGTTTATAGAAACTAGACATCTAAATATTTCTTGCTGGGTTAAGGAATTTCATTAAACCCAATACCTAATAATGCGTGTCCAATATACCGTAACTTTTAAGCAGCTATATAAATCAATATTACTGAGATAGCTCCGACTACGGCCCAATCAATCTTAGCACATAAGGACTTGACCCGAATTACTAGAGGCAAACTTCCACAAATTGTCTGGCCCTTATCAATGGAAATCAATTTGCGCCTTATATGTACAAGACGAGAAATAATAGAGCAATGCTTCGCTCCAAATGGGAAATACGTGTGTAATCAGAATGAAATAGGTTTGGAAGTCTATTACACGCATTGATGCGCTGATGTTTTGGAGTTCTATGGGTGTAGCAGAGTGTATAGAAAATAAATAAAAGAACGATCATAAGAAAACAAAACGAATTAGCTTATTGTTTTTACTATTATTTCACGCTGTGGTGTTGTGCAAAGCAAATATTTATTTCGTAGTAAACGGGAACCACTCGCTATTTATTTTAAAATTTTCTAAATCTAATAAAGAATTGTAAGTTACCAGTCACCTTAACTTAGGGTAGGCTCCGAGCCCCTCGGTGGGAACGTAAAGTGAGCTGATGATGATGATGATGGTGATGAAGTTACCAGTACCTACTGTATTGTGAATATTTCGCGAATTTATGTATGAATAAAATATTAAAATATAAGACGATACGACAAGACATTGTCATAATATTATTGCACTGTCTTGGTGGATTTACTCGGTTACTATTTTATAATAGTTTCATACGAAGAAATTTCTCTCTAACATAGTTTGTTCTTTTTGTCTTAAAAGTAAAAATAAAACTTGGAAATATGCGAACTGAACGAGACCAGTTTTTCTTCGTCCAAAGAAACTGAGTTAATAATGTAATTCAAATGAGGACCGACTGAGGAAAGCGAGGTTTTTTGTAGAGTATTTTACAAGAATTAGATTTTATCTTTCATTCGTCTTAAATGTGATATAAAAATGATGGTAATAATATTAATTTAGATTAAATATAAAGGTTAGAGACGAAGTTGGTAATTATGTTAATATTTATTACAATGAAACTATGACGCATTTTATAAAGGAACAACTATCGTATTATATTATTTTATATATTAATAAAGAAATAGTTCGACTTTAAACAGTAAAATCCTCCGATTAATATTTTTCTAATCTTTTCATTTCATTTCGTTGAGGTGGTACAAAATGACAAGCAAAAAGCATTCAGCGTTTGCTAGAGAGGTCTCGTTCCAATTATCTCTGTGAGTCACAGGACCGAGTAATAATTGAGTACTCGAGAAAAGACTTCGGGTTGGTGGTCAAAGGCATACTTATTGTGCGCGCGTAGCACCTGGTATGCTACCAACTTTTAATCTCACCGTTAAAAGGGGCTTAGAATATTCGTGCGCATAAAGCGACAAAAACTGCAGCGGCAAAAATTCTGCGATAATTTACAATTTGCGACAGGGTTGGTCGTGTTTATATTGATGAAGACGATATGCAGAGATTTGCCTTTCTTCTTTTGTTTCTCTTTCATAATCGCAAGTTCTTAGTGTTTTTCTAACCTCACACTTGTAAGTGAAGATATGAGCAGGCTGTTAAAGAGCCCTTTTCAACGTAGCCTCTAGTTTGCTATTGCTAATGCAGTCGCGCCAGTGGATATGGTACAAGAAGTATCCTTACTGTATTATAGTGGTCGAGAGCAAAGTTGCGGAAGACGCAGCAGTGAAACGGTCTTATTATACTCGTTGTGTAGTCACGTGACCATGACATGGGATCTCAAATTGGAAATCCGATGAAGCATACCTGTAATAATTGAGTACTTGTGCGAAGACTCCGGGATGCCTGTCAAAAAAGTATTCATTGAGCACCGGGTCGTAGTTGGCAAGCGCCTCGGTGAGCCGGGAGAGACGCGTCGC
>NW_013532048.1:3460-4201 GCF_000836235.2 Papilio xuthus | reverse complement strand
TATAGCATAGACTAAATAACGTTTTACGTTAAGGAATTACAGAATATATGAAATGGCTTACAATCATTTATACATCTATAGCGATCTGTCCTGATTTATTGCAAAAACATTAAGAGAAGCAGTGAAAAACTATGAGAAAGGTAAGGCGTAGACAAAGTAGCCAACAGTCACATGGCTCTTAATTAATTCGTAAAAGTTTCAACATTTGAATTAAATTGCATAGAAAAATATATTTTTTTAATGTTGAATGAAGAAAATTGAAGTGAAATTAATATTCCATACTGGCATAAATTATGTAAATGTGTCAGGATTGTTCACACTGGCTGTACGTGTCGGGGACAATAACTCAATAATGTAAAGCAAGGAGCGTAGTTAGTAGCGGGACGTTGATAATATGTTTTGGTTCTCGCTTCTCACTCACGTCACAAATGTTATTCCATATTTTGTAAGTGGCCGCCAAGATGGCGAACATTCTACACAAAATCAATTTGCAAATGACACTCGTCTTCCCGTCCTTCCGTCCCTCCGACCCCAGGGATATTAACTGCCAACCCAGTTTCCATTATCCCCCTAATCTAGTTAAAAATGAGAGAACATAATGCATAATAATAAAGCAAATATCTTTTTGGAAATCAATTTTATGAGAAATGGAAGATATAGCATTATTTAAATACACCATTATATTGTCAACATTTCTCAGATTATTAACGGACATGTATGTACCTACATACATACATACAT
>NW_013532048.1:0-3438 GCF_000836235.2 Papilio xuthus | reverse complement strand
TACATACATACATACATGTATCGCACGTTTGATATCGGCTTTGTTGAGTAAATTCCGTGAATGAATCAATTAAGCTTTGCTAACTCAAACAGACGACGGCCGGTTGCCAAACCTGGAATGTATTGAACGTTTACCTAAATGTATTATACATTGTATACACTTGCAGGAAATAACAGAGCGTATTCTTAGCTAAACTGACGACTGTGAAATACATAACAGAATTAAAATAGTCGTTATCGTCGTTATCATAATGAGTATTATTATAATATGAACTATTGGCTTTTACAAAATCAATTCGAAACTTAGATTTACCCAAAACAAGTTCGTTGCGCCGTCTACAGTTGCAATTGAATACTAACGAGTCTCAGCTTCACTCGCCGAGGTTCGAGCTAACTTCTATCAGCAACTTCCCAGCTCCCAATCTCTGTCTAATTGGATGACCTAAAGCATTGCGGAGCCATATTGATAGATGATGCTATCAAGTTCGCCGCTCATCATACAGTTAACAACTTTAATTGGAATCTGGAATAAGGTATTTAAAAAATAATTGAGCAACTTGGAATGTAGTCAGCGGTTGAATAAAAGAATACTCCAGTCTTTTGTTTTCATGTTTTTACTGATGTACATTGTTATAGTTTTACATTATAATGTTGTAAAAAATCGAGTAGAGTCAAGTTATGATGTAAGTGTTTGCACACAATTGTTATTGCTCATGACGTGACAAAGGGTGGAGGATGCATTTAGCACTATTTAAGCATTCATAGCACTAATAGCCCTCTCCGTACAGAGACAAGCAGTCGAGGGCTGTGTACACACAGTAGCGCCGGAGAGCACTTGCCTTGCGACTGTTAGCGCCGAGCTGCAGCGACCTGTTAGTGAGAATTTTAATAGACTTAAGTTCATACTCGTGTTACATTTATGTCTCCGGAACTCGCTTAAGCTAAAATCATGTTACTAAGCAAGAGGTGTGCATGCATTTAAAAGGTTAATTGAAATTTTAAGACGCTCTAAGATGTAACTTTCTCTGGAGAATGCTTTAATTTTTTTTTCATATTTATATCACACGCATAAATAATTTTATGTCTGCACTCGATCTAAAAACAACTTTTTTTGTAGATTAGTTTTACTGAGTTTTAACAGAATTACCGATACGTTGCTAACGTCCAACTTTAACGCGAGTCAATTATAATTTACATTAGAAACAATATTCAATAGTTCTTGATATATTTTGCTTAAGAACCGTAAAGCTATCGCAAAGGTGTCTTATAAGGTAAGAAGAAAGCTCGGTGGCCCACATCGTCGGCAACCTGACATGTTCTAACGAACCGTCTGCTGCTGTCGTCAGTATTGATATTATATAGTTTGAAATTGTCTAAGAAAATTATCTCCTTTGTTGTCTACGCATCACTTGCATATAACTTCATTAATATTATTCGGAAACCCTATTGGCCGGCGCGCGATGACGTTGTTCATTTGACACCACTACGGTGCGCCACTACTGTTTTAATTATTCACTTAACCGATGTTGTTAGCACTTAACGCTGTTAAAAGAAATTGTTAAAATTGATTATTACACGCAAGTAAGAAATAAGAAGAAGTTTTATTTTTTAAATCCAAACATTTGTTTTTTATCATTTTTGTAAAAAAATACAAGTCAACAGAAAAGTCCAATCGAAAATTGAAATGCTGATTGGCAAGAAATAAATTATGACGGACCTCGGGGAGGTAGTATTGGCCGGGGATTAACGAGGGAAAGGGTCAGCCTTTGAAAAAAGGCCACCAAGTTTTTTTTGCAAAGCTATGAATAATTAATGTACCGTTAACTTTAGCTGGGACTCGGCCGCAATTAGACAACTTTACGTTTGGTTTGGTTTTCAGTAAGTTGGTATTTGCCTTACGTTAAGAAGAAAGAGGGAGAGGTAGATACAATCAAAGATGGATAGTCTTTACAAATAACTATATTAATTCAATATGTATTTGCAAGGTTACATACATAGGTAACTCCATCATAACATACCTGGTATCAGATAGGTATATAAACTAGTAAAGAAACTACTCATATATACGTACATAAAATGTAAGTCATACAAACGTCTCGATTATTTCTAACTCTTCGGTGTATGGACATGTTATATGACTTACTTTGAAAAAGGGAATATATGTGATTGAATAATTGTTACTTACATGTACTCTTTAGGAAATGCTTTTAATACCTATTATAACTTTTTCTTACTCTAACAAAACAATATTGAAATGAGTACAAAGTGATACATTCCCGTATGCAACAATATTGCACTTCAATGTTCCCCGCCTTGTTGCGACATCATCCGTATATTTCTTAAAATCTGAACATTCTAGGCATTTGTAAAAGAAATATCAATGGGAATCAAAGCAATAACATGTAAAATGTTTGGAAATATCAATTTTTAAACTAAAATAGAAGAAATTATAATACCGTTAACCGTAAAAAGTTTGGTTTAAAGAAACGTATGTCTTTTTACAATTTTTCCACAACAAATGTGACGCTAAGGATATTAGAAATGTTTATCTGGACATGATATAATAAATCGTACAAAATGCTTTTTACAAACTACACGCAACAAAATCCACAATCGTTGTATACTTAATGTAAATACCAAAACAATTTATACAATTTTACATAATGTACTTTGATATAACTCTATATATTAATATAATTATTATATAAATGTATATAATACAATGCGTATTCGTGACTAGAATGTATTCATGCAAATGTCACAAAACATAATTTTATTAAGATGAAAATTATTATTAAATTCAGTCTTATTTGCAATTCATTAACATAAAAGTACATCATTTTGGTTATCTTTATGACTCAAATAACACGGATACTATTTTTATAAGAACAAAACACATCTCTACAATCAAGTTCACAGTATAATGAGACATGAGACATCCTGAAACGTGTTATTTTCCCTATTTTTTTTTTAATTCTTTTAATATTTAAAACGTATAAAATTATTAAATAGGCTATGCAATTAAGCTATTTATCTGATTGTTCCAATCCACACGCATATCTGTCGCTGTATATTATAATATAAAACATAGTCCTTGTACATTTTATGGTCGTCTCTAATTCTATTTCGTATAAATTTTTGATGATGTACTTAAATAAAGCATAAACTAAACTTCATTAAACATGAATAAGGAGGGAATAAAACTCTATTTTAAAATGTGACTCACATCTTGGAAATCTTATGTTTTAAATATGTTAATGTACAATGGATTACATAGACAATTCAAATGTTATATTATCATATGTTGTTTGTGTGTAATACAAAAGTTAACATATATGTTTCACTAGCGTGTTCACTGCAGATTGGTGTAGTTTGTGAGGTCTTTGCCAGTCCTGTACATGGAGGAGAGAAAGGGGTCGCGGTTGTGGTACTCCTTGCC
>NW_013532047.1:0-4671 GCF_000836235.2 Papilio xuthus | reverse complement strand
CGTGGGTGAACAACTGCATCGGGCGGCGGAACTATCGATTCTTTTTCTTCTTTTTAATCTCGCTCTCGATACATATGCTAAGCATATTCGGCTTCAGCCTGTACTTCGTTATGTATAACAAGAACCTCACGCAGGTTGAGCCTATCGTCTCGTATCCTTTTTTAATCTGTTTAGACCCTTAGTAGTATAAGTTAGTAGTGGGTTTCTGAGACAAAAACTTCCCTTTTAAACATATTGTTATCTCTGTTTTGTAAAAGATAATGACAGTGGTGAGTGATGACAATATGGTTTATACAGAGATTTCGTTCTTAGAAACCTACGGTAAGTCGGTGGTTAAAGCAATGAGTTTTTTATACTTAAATTATATAACTTAAAATACATCTAGTTATGAATTTTTTTATCACAAAACTAAAGATTTTTTTTGTTGTTTTAAATACGTATATATTTTGATGTAATTATAACTTAACAGCATGTAATCAGTATGGTGATAATGGGTGTAATAGTTCTATTAGCTATTCCCATATTCGGTTTGACGGGGTTCCATATGGTGTTGGTGTCACGTGGACGCACCACCAACGAGCAGGTGACGGGCAAGTTCACCGGCGGCTACAACCCTTTCTCCAAGGGATGCTGGTACAACTGTTGTTATACGCAGTTCGGACCACAATATCCTAGGTAATGTTTATACAGGTTACAAAAATATTGCTAAAATTAAACTTAAAATAAATTTGGAAAACCTTTGCGACCAAAAGTTGTGTTCTGGAAGAAGATGTGGGAATCAACATTTGGATTTTGGACAAATGTATTGTCATTTACTACTGTCTATAATTTCTTCACATTAATACGGGGCCATTCATTAATTACGTCACATGAATTTCATGATTTTTTGACCCTTCCCCCGTGGTTGTTACAGTCGAGCATGTTTATGGGAACCCCTCGATACCTAGTGTGACATCACAAATGTTATTATACAATTGTACATTTAGAAATTCATGAAATTAAAAAAAAACAATATTCCGATTGTTTACTTCCGGTACTTAAGTAGGTAAAATGTAAATTATGATGTTTGGAAAAAGTGTGATATCACAAAATGTGGGACCCCGTCCCTTGTCACACTTCGTCGACCCTCTCTTACCCCTAAATATGTGACGTAATTTATAAATGAACCTATATGGCTGGCATTTTTAACAAGTCCTGATAAGTTACTTAAGATAATTTTTAATAATTCCAGTCTGGTCCGACCATCGAAGTATATCTACAAGGGCGGCAAGAAGCGCCGCGACCCCGGCATCGTGGGGCAGTCGGCGTCCGCTATATCGACCATAGCGACCGACACGCACCAGGTAAAGACGTACACGGCGGACAACGGCAGTGCGCACCGGGCGGTCGGCGCGCACGCGCACTACAACAAGGTGAGAGCCAGACGCTTGCTAACGCGCACCACGCACTACGCACCATCCTGCTCGAAGGACCATTTTATTATAACTTTTGTATGACACTATTTTATTTAAAGGGATTTGATAATGATTTACCTTACTTGAATATTACATAAGAGTTTTATTAACATAATATAATTATAGCTATATTTTGGGGTATTTTTATGATATATATATATCTATGATTCGTTTATTTCGTTCGTTCTTCGTTTATATTTATTTTAATATACTGTCTCTCTGTATCTTAATGTCCAAATTTATCACAATTTTATGACAATTGATTTTCGTGATTTTTTTTTAATTTCGTTATTTTTATTATGAAATGACTATTAGTTTGTGTCGGAAACCACTTCTTCAGCTTTGGCAATTAAACTAAATATCCAATTTACCACAAATAATTTTTCTAAATTATGTTTTTAATATTAATGAGTATATTATATCGGTGTTTATTAAAACTTTCTTAAAACTTTGTTTTCACTCAATAAGATTAGTTACAAGTTTCATTAGAGTTCAAAATAGCTTGAATAAATGATTATCGGTAGTGGTATCATCTAGTTGTCATGCTTGTAGAGCAAACAATAACATACCTTCAATTCACAGCACAAGTTATATTTTTGCACAAACACTTTTATATAATAATGTGAATTGAAGACATGAATATGTCTGGCTCTCTAATGTTATATTAAATACATAGGTGGGGGGTTAAAATATTAGATTTTATAGAAAAAAACATTATAATTAAATTATTCAAACTTTCGTGAGACATTATACTAAAATGATATATAAACACGGTTAAACACTCACGTATATTCGTCCGGTGGCGGCACCGACTAGTTTCGAGCCCATCGGGGACCCTTCATCAGGATGAGTGGTACTGGTATTATTTCGCGGACGTGGCCCTCAGCTCACTGCGAGCGTGAGTGAGCGACGGGCCGCGTCGTATATACGCGGGTGTTTAGCCGTGTTTATATAATATATCAGTTTAATATTATAATTTACTATTATTTGTGTAGAATACTAGCTGTCGTCCGCGATTAAAAAAACATAATTATATGTATGTCAAATTTCATCGAGATCTGTTCAGCCGTTATGGAGATTCAAACAAACATTCGCATTTATAATATTATATAATAAGATTTTTGTTCTACCGTACTTATGTAATATAACACTAACATATTTGTATGAGGTAAATTTGATGTTGGATTTATGTATTGTGCTTTCTGGTGTTATATCAGACCAACATTTTGCAGCTTTTCTCGTATTTTGTTTATTATATATGTACAGTTTTTTTTGGTCTTATTAAATTAATAACCGTGGGTTTCCGAGTCCAAAATATCCGTTTAAAACATAATGTTATCTCTATTTTGTCAAAGATGAAAGACAAGGATGATGATATATTTTATACACAGATTTTGGTGTCAGAAATCCACTGTGAGATGTTTACTTTTAGCTTTTGCCGTTTCTACAGAATTATTTTTATCGCACTGATTTACATATTCTTCTCTTAATTTGTAATTTACGATTACCTTTAAATTCAAGCATACATATGTATACAGAACATAACACCATAAAATACTAAAAAGAAAGATAAAAACCAAATGATAATAGACAAAAAATATTGTCGAATGAAATAAAAAAACACTTCCATTGCTTCTTTTGTTTGTGGTCGTCACAATGCTAAGGTCGAGCAGTCACAGCATTCCCGGAAGTGTTCATTGTTGTGTTTGTATGATTGGTTGTGGTGATGTACGGCGCTCGTAAAGTTGTGTGATATTGCGAAGCTGTCGCCGGGTCGTGAGGAGCACGAGCACGAGGGTGAGCTGGAGGGTCCCGGAGCGTCGCAGAGTGCTGATTGCGAGCCGACACCGCCGCCGCTGCAGCGCCGCGGCTCGGCTGCTAATCTGTTCCCGCCGCCAGAGAGACAACCGCGCCCGCATCACTACCCCCGACTTAGTCCACTGCCCAGGAACACCGGGTATGTAGCTTAGTTTTTTTTTCATATATATGTAGTTGCCTGCGACTCTCTTCGCGCGAAAGTTAAAAAAAAGATAAGTAGTAGTCTATATGGTCTTCCAGACTCTATATCTATTTGAAATTTCAGCGAGATCCGTTGAGACCTTCTGCAGATACCGTCTGAACATCCATCCATCCATACATACAAACGTTGACATCGTCATTGTTTGACAAAGCAAATTTAGGTTTATACGAATAGGAATCGTAATTAATACTTAATGGGTTAATATAAAGAATCACTAAGGGTCTCCTTAGCGATTAATTAAAGACTTAGTGCGGCAGGTTATTGTTAATTTATGTCAGTAATTGGTAACATTTACAGTCACGGTACGACGACGTCTGGCTACCGGGTGGTGATGGAGCCATTGCGGTATGAGACGGGAGCGAACGGTGCGCGGCCCTCGCCCACCATGCAGCAGCGCATCAAGGCGCTCGGTGTGCCCACACCACTAGCAGTCAGCAGCCCTGTTAGAAGGTACATAATTATACTTCTACCATACATCGTACATACATCATTCTACATACACTTGAACGAATGCTCAATTGAACTCTGTCAAGTATTAAAATATTGAATCACTCATTTTTGTACTCTCAAGGTTATTTGACCCGATGGGTATAAGTCAAATTATATTATGACTACTCACTAGCGCCCTCATGTCAAAGACAAAAGTCACAAGATCCTCTTTACTATAGTTGTCATGTCATTTTTTATGTGTAAGTAGGTTTTATATATTCTGTCAGAATCAACCGCGATACTAGCGCCCCTCACCGGTTCAGATATTCTTGTTTGTATCAAGTATCAAGAAGGTTGAGATGAGTATTAATGGATTAATTGGTGGTACATCAAATATTACTGTGGGTTTCTAAGACCAAAATCTGTTTAAAACATTATCTGTTTTGGGTAAAGATGACAGGGATGACGATATTTTTATACAGAGATTATGGTCTAGCAAATCAAGAGTCACTGATAGTTATGAAAAACAATATTAAAGAAAAAGAGTCGAAATTTAATATTCGTGTTAAAAATCTTCTTATTTGTCTAATTCCAAAGTTATTACAAGCGTCGGTGTCTCAAGGGTCAAGCACTTGACTTGCAATCTGAAGGTCCTGGGTTCGAATCCCGCCATGTACCAATGTGTTTTTCGATTTCCTAGTTACATATATACATTTATCCGACGTTCTTACGGTGAAGGAAAACATCGTGATGCAACCTGCACATATC
>NW_013532046.1:440-2256 GCF_000836235.2 Papilio xuthus | reverse complement strand
CATTTCTCTCTATTTCGTATTTATATTAGTGAAAACCTACTTCGAAACACACTTCCGTGATTATTTTACGTCGTTACATCATTTTGCCGTGTTACATATAACATTACAGTTTATTTAGTTTATATAAAAATCTCAGTTTTACAATGCAGGCGACAGATGACGAGAACGAGATCATTCATTAGAGTCTCGGTCGGTTTTTTTTATTATCAATGCTAGGTTAGTTAATAACGAGAAGCTATCGCCATTTCCAGATCAAGGGGTCGTTCTCGAGCCGCGGCGGTGTCGCCAGCCCCAACCCGTACTCCCGCGGCAACGCCTGCGCCAACTGCTGGCACGTGCTGTGCGGACCCCTCGCCCCCAGTCTCATAGACCGGTCTGTTCGCCTCGCTCACGTCACATCTCACATCTCGCTCTTCTTAACTATTTTATGTTGTCTCACGAAATCTTCCACAATTCCATACTGATAGTACTGTTAGAGAGAAACTAGAATTTTTTTTTTTATCCCCGGTCGTTTGTCATTAGACGTGGCCTGGTGACCGTGGAGGGCGAGCTTCCGGCCGGGTTCGCGCCCCCCGCGCCCCCCGTGACCGCCGCGCCCCCCGCGCCCGGCGCCCCCCGCCCCGCAACCACCTTCATCACTGCGCCGCACCACGGTAACTACACTCGCCAACAACATTTTTCTGTTCGTGAAATATCCGTGTTACGTGTATGTATGCAGAGGCACCTCCTTGTCTGGAATTAAATATTTATCTAAACAAATTACGTTGCAGGTTGCGAGATGGCGCCGCGCCACGCCTACATGAACCACAGCCTGGACCTGGACCCCGTGCCGCTGCAAGGTGCGTTCCACTCGGCCGGTCTCTTCGACATATAAATTTATTCCTTAAAACGGAACGCGGCCGCCATTCGTATTTTCTTTGTTTGCCCAGAGATATGCATCGGCGGAGGGCGGCACGAGGCGCGGGGCGGGGCGCGGGGCGGGGCGGGCGCCGGCCTCAGCGCCTCGCGGCTGCGGCTGCTGCACGACACCACTATGATCGACGCCGCGCTCGACCTGGACGAACCCGACGCGCCCCCCGCGCTGCACGCGCCCCCCGCACCGCATGCGCCCCCCGCGCTGCACGCGCCCCCCGCGCCGCACGCGCCCCCCGGGCTGCACGCGCCCCCCGCGACGCACGCGCCCCGCGTGCACGCCGCGCCGCTCGCAGTGCACGTGCTATGACCTCGCGCCTAGTGCTTGTTACTTTACAAGAATGAACAATCATTCCTATCCTTGCGATCTTGCGACGTGCGACTTGCGACGTGCGACGTGCGACTTGCGAAGTGCGCCCGGTCGGTGAGACGCGCAACAAGACGCAGAGGATGACACCGTGGAGAACACTTGTAGATACTTGTTGTGGATACTCTAGTGTCAATGGAGGCGATGTGAACACTCACAGGCCTCATTAATCAGTGGGTTTGAAAAACGTGCTGTTACCCTGTTTAGTAGATTTTCATACATTTGTTTTGTCTTGTTTGCTGCTAATTAAAAAGCCGGTGATAGTGTAATTTATCATTGTAAAATATTTGTAAACTTGTTATTTTTTTTTTTGTTGTGTAAAATACATAACACTTAAAACAATCAAGGTAAAATGTTTTTTACTTGAGACAAACATTTAATTTATATTCATACACCAGCCATAGTTGAAAATAAAATGTTAATATCTTACACTGTGTCTGTTTTCCTCGACATCCTCGACATCATCGACATCCTCGACATCCTCGACATCCTCGACATCCTCGACATCCTCGACATCCTCGACATCATCGACATCCT
>NW_013532046.1:0-364 GCF_000836235.2 Papilio xuthus | reverse complement strand
ATCAAAGTAAAATGTTTTTTACTTGAGACAAACATTTAATTTATATTCATACACCAGCCATAGTTGAAAATAAAATGTTAATATCTTACACTGTGTCTGTTTTCCTTCCTCGACAACGTCAAATCATTAACAAAAAGAAAACTGAATTAAAAAAAATATATTATCAAACGTTTTTTTTTTTTCTTGTAAATTGTCTATATTGTATAGTTATTATCGTTTAAGAATCTGTGTCGGCATATATACCATATACCAAGCAAAAACGACTACAAAATAACATTAATTGTATGTACAATGTATTCATAATCAACAAAATTATTTAAAAAAAAAAGAATATAATATTGATTATTATTATATATTAGATAAA
>NW_013532045.1:0-654 GCF_000836235.2 Papilio xuthus | reverse complement strand
AAGTTCACGCGTACCGACTTATCTAGTGTAAATAAATATTTATTAAATATAACATTGTTTCATTACTCGACATTTGATGCGATGAATTTTAGTACAAAAAAGGGCAAGGAAATGCGGCGGTCACCGGATCTCGTCGCCAGCTCGAGACGCATTTACTTCACGCACATATCTGAACTTCTGTTGTTTATGTGTAAGCTCGTCGTACATGTCAGTGTTGAATTCTTTTGCGACGGAAAACATTCGAGATTATAAGCAATACAATTTGTAGCTAAATTTGTTAATAAATTAATCCTGTGAATACAGTTTCAAGTCGATTCCAACCGATAGCAATTTATATTTAGGATTTTAGTTTAATAATAGATTTGATTATTTGATGTTAAAATGTTATTATAAGACGGATGGATAGATGTTTGATGTCTCCAGAATGGTAAATAGGCGTCAAGTATAAAGAAGGCGAAATTGATTAGACGGAGGAGGGACGCATAGGAAGAAGAAATATTGTGCGTGCGTCCTCTCCTCCTCTTAAGTAAAGGTGCAACACATTTGCAATTGCGGATGTTTCGGCCGTTTGATCGTTTGCCGCGTTGTCATGTACAGTCGGCGTCATATAGATCGTAACAGACAAGATATGCAAATATATAGGTACATCAAAAG
>NW_013532044.1:0-1668 GCF_000836235.2 Papilio xuthus | reverse complement strand
AACAAACCTTAGCTCTATATTCCTATTGAACTATCGTCGAGTCGATTATGGTACTGGGAGCTGAACTCCTTGATTATCATATTAAATTTGCAAGAAACATTATTGATAGCAAAATGCTTACGTACGTAAACCCAGCGGCCTGATTGCGGAAAGGTTGGAGCGACCCCGCTCGCCGTGAGCAGCGAAGCGTAGCTTAAAGGAGCCCCGATTCGCCGTCGGCTTCTCCGCCGCAGCCGTTTCCTCGACGCTCGCCATCGCCACTGCAAAGTACTTGCAGACTAATTGGCGAGTGATCGATAGGACGCGAAGTCGCGTCGCCGCGGCAACGGCGTACGACCCGGCGCTTCCCGTACTATTGGTGCTTACGGCGACTTAAGACGCTGCTGTACTGAACTATCGCGTTTTTTAGGGGGTTGAAGGAGACGAGGTACAAAGCAAGCGCGGAGTCCCGTGCGAATTCGGCCGCGCGCTCTTTATATTTATTTCTAAAATTGACGAGGCGAATACTCGGAAGTCAATACTTTCACTTTGTTCCAATTTGAACGCGCCCGTTGATGTTACATACATACAGTTGATACTATATATTATAAAAAAAATATTATATTAGTTCGAATCAACACCACCGCTACCATCAACGCCAAATTTTTTAAAATTAAATACGCACAAAATAAGACTCCGTATAGCCGGTCTATTTATAAAGGTTCAGTGTTTGACAGCCATCCAAAACTTTCCTTTGGTTTCTGATGATCAAAACTACGATATGTACGACATGTTATCCTCATCCTTGTCATTATCTCTGACAAAAAAGAGATGACAATATGTTGCAAACGGAGTTTTTGGTATCAGAAGGCCAAGGTAAATATGTGCTAATGTAAGAGTTGATTTTGGAAAATCGATGTACTTATTTAGACATACTTGCGTATGCTAATTTCTATATAACATTTTTTATATATATTTTTTTTTGCATTGATTCTCAAAATGTAATAACACGGTATTTTTATATTAGAAAAAAAACGTATAAAGCTACGAGTAATTTCAATAACGATAACAGTTGCCCGCGAATACGTTCTCGTGAAATAAAAAAAAATCATTTTTAAAAATAGGGCCAGGCGATAGTGTATCTGACCAACAGTGAAAGAATTTTTCCAATCGGTACAGTAGTTTCGGATCCTATTCAATGCAAATAAGAAAACAATCAAACCTAATGCCATCTAAGACCACCATTACCTATAGCCCCTCAGGCGATACCAGCCGAATCGCGGCTGGTGGGGGGGGGGTCGCTTGCGGTTTGATCGATTTCGGCTCCACACAAATTATTTCGTCTTTTCCTTTGGTGTGGAAGTCACTCATTGGGCATCCTATCCAGCGCCCACTCCACCGTATATCTTCGTTGGTACCAATGATACGCAAACTCACGCAACGTAGCGTAGTTCGTCTGTTGTTGACGAGATCTGGATAATCGGACTCGTATCCCGGCGACCATTCCCGGCCATTATTTTCATTCTGAGGTCTGAGGTCGGGCACAACGCAGGTGCCTCGAGTCGAACGCCAACGTCCAGAAAAAATCGCAACAGCCTTTAGTATCTTTCGTCCATTTTTCTGCCATTCACAAACCATCTTATCGCAAATTGTAAGGCGGCTGTGCTGGTGGACCTATATGCTTTAGTA
>NW_013532043.1:0-1635 GCF_000836235.2 Papilio xuthus | reverse complement strand
TTAGACGTCAAGGATAACAACGCATCTCTGTTTCATTTGATTACCGGATGTAGGCATAAAAGGCTTAAGGGAATTATTTATGAAAGCACTTTATTAATCCTTTAAATTAATCACATAACTATATAATGAAAACACGTACAAATACACAATTTTTTATTATTAAAAAAATATCTCAATAATCTATTAATTTAAAAATGATAAACCTGATTTATGTTATTTAAAATTAAAGTGATAGCAGTTTATTTAACAAGGGTAATTCTTATTAATGAAAGCATAACGCAAGACGCCAATATATTTCCATGAAGCAATGTAACCGATGAACACGGAAAGAAAACATTATAATAAATGTATGACAATGTCAAAAGTCACAGCCCCGTTTCCACTGTGAACTGGAATTCGTGAAATATATCGGCAATTGTTATGTAAGCGAGCGTCGCCAGTTATTTCAATGATTAAATTGACTTATACGGCCAGGATTAATTATTTTTCATCATAGTATCATTTTTTATAACATAATTTAAATAAATATTATATTTACTTCGAATCTATATTTCTATTTAGCAAGTAAACCTACCCGCATTAAGTAAGTATTTAGTAAGTCACCCGTAATATAGGGTAGGCTCCGAGCCCCTCAGTGGGGAAGTATAGTGAGCTGATGATATATATATATATATATATATATATATATATATATATATATATATATATATAAGTAAACCTAAGCTTCTAACTTCTACAGAAAAAATTGTTCATGATACAACAAAATTAAAGTATGTATATATGTTTTTTGAAATGGAATATTAAAATAATTAATTTCAATACTCACTACGACCACCACAGATAGCTTGTCAGGATTTATTTCATCATCCAAAGGTCTGCTCGACAACAAAACACAATTACCGTCTGTTCTCTCGGTTCTTTTTGTCTTTCTATTCGAGTTTCCATCTTGGTTCACAACATACACATTATTAGATTGAAATAAATTGCATAGATTAAAGTTCCAGGCGATATTACTTGAATATTTATTAACAAAATAAATAAATACTTCAAGAAAAAACTTCAGAAGCCATAACACATTTTGGAACATTTTATTTTTTTTTTGGATATTTTTATTTTTTACTTATAACGCGATCATTTATATCAAGGATACGGGACGAACTGTTTTGAGCTGTGATTCAATTTCTGTGATCGAATCTTGATCATTATTGTATGACGGTGTTCTATTGTTGTCCCTCGTAATGTTTGCAATCGTCCTAAATTGTTTACATAAATGTGATGCAATTATCCTCCAATACATGTAAACATCGCCTTCACCGTTTTATCCCTTATAAATAAACACAAAAGTACTCAGTCCCATAACTCACAGCGCTTATTTATGTAGGATTGGTAGAGACCTCTCTTCCCATTTGGCTACTTACAACTACATATACTAATTATTATATTTATATTATTCAAAGTCATTATGTATCCACTCTTCCATGATTGTTGCCCATCACTTTTAGTAAAAATCTTACTTAACTTACGAGATTAATAATTCGTTTCAGTTATTGTTATTTAAATATAACTGCATGTTCCAAAACAAGTCAGGTATTTTTGTTAAGTTGCTTCGGATCCGCAATTAATAGCTAATCGATG
>NW_013532042.1:0-1520 GCF_000836235.2 Papilio xuthus | reverse complement strand
TCGATGCCGCGCATATCGCCGTAGGGCTGCTTGCCGTAGGAGAACATCTCCCAGAGTGTGACGCCATAGCTCCAGACGTCGCTGGCGTGGCTGAAGGTGCCGTAGTTGTAGGCCTCGGGCGCGTACCACTTGATGGGCCACTTGCCGCCGCGGCTCGCGCGGTAGTATGAACTGTCCGACGACAGTGCGCGCGACAGACCAAAGTCGCTGATCTTTGCTTGATGTCTACAACAAACACATACAATCAAGTAATTAAATAAATTGAACACAGGAAATAGTTTCCGCAAATATACTGTAATTTGTAAATATTAGCAGAAAATGCTAACTATTTGGAACAAGCATATAAATTGTTGGTTGGCAATTATTTTTGTTTTATTTATTAACAATAATAACAAGTTACCTAGTTGCAAGCAGTATATTTCTGGCGGCGAGGTCGCGGTGCACGAAGCGGCGACGCTCGAGGTAGCGCATGCCGGCGGCCACCTGGCAGGCCCACAGGCGCAGCTCGTAGCCCGGCGACGCGCGCTCCGGCTGACGCAGCAGGTACTGCAGTAGCGACCCCAGCGGCACCAGCTCCTGCACCATCGCCAGCGGCGGACCCTGCAACGAATAAACATTACACAAATAATATTACCACTTACTGGTCAGTGGCCATACCTGGTCAGCCATATTGCAGAATTCGAAAAAAAGGTCAAGAAATAATATTATCGACCGAAACTAATTAGTATGTTTCCGATCTGAGGTTGTCTTAATTTGAACGCATTTATTTCAACTCGTTTTTTTTTTTATTAAATAAAAAATCTGTAATTTCACGTTTCATGATAATGGTCATAACCTCATCCATCCCTTCAAAAAAAAAGTAACACTAACCAATGAGACACCAATAAGCCTGACAATACATTTATGTCGCAGCGACATCATGAGCCTGGCCTCGGCGAGGAACTCGCGCCTGTTGGTGGCGGCGTGAATTGCGTGCAGCGTCTTCACTGCGACTGGCTGGGCGTGTCCGGGCTGGGAGGCGGGGCAGTACGTGGCGCGCACCACAGACCCGAACTCGCCCTCACCCAGCGTCGCGCCCAACGTCAGCTCGCTTACTGGGATGAATTCTGTATAGAAATTCATTACAAAACATCTGATCTTTGTTTTATCAATAGTTGAATGTACTAAATGCGGGTTTTTAGCATAAAAGATCATAATCTTTAAAGTTTAAGACTAAAAAACCATGGAGTAACATGACAATTCGAAATTGGTATACAACCGTATTCTCTTATATTGTAGAGAAATTGATGGAGAAATTATCTCTTTAGCAAATTATAGGCAGTGAAACAAAAAAAATGTAGAGTCTAGCATTATTAACTAAAAAATATATCTTATCGTTAAAATACCTTGCAGTGTGGATAGCTGGCCATCGGAATTGACAGATATTTCATTGTAATTTTCAACTAGTGACGCTACAACACTATTATTGACAGGCACTTTGTACGTCTCATTGTCTTGTGCATCATCATTGTTATTGATGG
>NW_013532041.1:3265-3932 GCF_000836235.2 Papilio xuthus | reverse complement strand
AGCATGGTAAGATTCATGTTCGCAAAAATAATACTAGCAAAGCATTTGTCATTGCTAACCCGAGTAATTTAAACAAAATTGTATAAAAAATTGCCTAACTGCATTTGGAGATTTTTTAGTTCACTATTTTAAATTCATTATAATCTACTTATTTTTGTACTTATTAAAATCAGTGATTTGTTCCAGATTTTGTAAAAGGTTTTGCACCCCTGGCTCGTTAACCAATGAGACACCTTCCTTTTGTTCTCGCATAATATACTTTTGTATTCGATATCGCACTGTTCACACAACAACGTTAACTAATAAAAATATACTTTTCTCACTTGCACTTGCGTACCCAGCGTTCTATTGCTTGCCTCTTTACGCAATTGTTTTTAACTATTCGCTTTTAATAGACCTCAACCGGTCCCACTACCTTCATTTCATTCTGTTTGTTAAATACATTAATATTGTACATGTTAATCTTGAATCAAATTGGTTTACTTTAACCTTATCGGTCGCATATACAAACGTTGTAGTTATGTGCTATGGCTAATGTACGCGATCGTCAGCTGTCCATATATTACCAAAACGTTCGTGGGTTACGAACTAAAACTGAAGTTTTTTACCGTCAGGTTTTAATCAATTCCTACGATATTGTTCTGTTAACTGAAACTTGGCTAACGGA
>NW_013532041.1:0-2664 GCF_000836235.2 Papilio xuthus | reverse complement strand
TGCAGCGACGCTTTAGTTCCGATTGACCCCTACCATCCGGCACTCATAATTAATTTTGACTTTTTTGTTATACCCAACTTAGACAGTGCACCGCGCGTTCGTTATTTCTACCACAAAGGCGACTTTCAATTACTTAATGACGAAATTTCGGCGGTTGATTGGAAACACGAATTCTCATTACGATCCATGGATGCGTCTGTCGAATATTTCAATCAGAAAATTATTGAACTCCAAGATAAATTCATTCCACATAAAAGTATAAGAAAAAATTCATATCCGGCATGGTACAATGTATCACTTATTAAATCTATTAGGCAAAAATATAAATATTTCAAGAAATTCAAGAAATATGGCAATAAATCCGACGAGCAGACCTACAAATTGTTACGTAACAGAGTGAAGCTTTTGGAAAGGGAGTGCTACAATCTTTACCTAAGCCGGACAGAGGATTCAATAAAAGCTAATCCGAAACACTTTTGGACATTTGTTAAAAACCGCCATAATTCTAATTCTATTCCTAGTACGCTTGAGTACAACAACGTACACCTTTACTCAGGCGAAACTATTTGTGAAGCATTTTCCTCTTACTTTTATTCTACCTTTCTTGATCCTACTGTTGTTAGTAACTGCAACTCGAATCCTCCGTTTGTATCACCTCCATCTAACTCTGTAGCAGACATCTGTTCTGTAGAAGTTAAAATTGAAGAGGTGTCTAATCAACTCCGTAAACTCGATACTTCGAAATCTGCCGGCCCGGACAACATATCTGCACAACTATTAATAAGATGTGCATCATCTCTGTCTATTCCTATCTCCATGTTATTTGAGAAATCTTTGTCCTTAGGTGTAGTTCCCAAGATTTGGAAGTCAGCCTTTGTTACGCCTGTTCACAAAAAAGGATCTAAAACGGAAATTACTAATTATAGACCTATATCAAAATTATGTATATTAGCCAAAGTATTTGAAAGAATAGTCTACAATCAGTTATATCCCATTCTTGCTAGTTCGCTTAGTCCCTTTCAACATGGTTTCCTAAAAGGCCGATCAACTACAACTAATTTAACTCTATTCAATGATTTCATTACATCTGCTATGGATGATGGCCAACAGGTTGACGTTATCTACACTGACTATAGCAAGGGATTTGACCGAATAGACCATAAAATCCTATTGCTTAAGTTAAACAGCATTGGTATACACGGAGATCTACTCAGATGGTTTTCGTCTTATATCGAAAATAGAACGCAGGCTGTTGTTCTTAATAATTACATGTCCAGCTGGGTCCATGTCCCTAGCGGCGTTCCGCAAGGCTCCCTGATCGGTCCCCTGTTATTTATAATTTATGTTAATGACATCTCCTTTTGCCTAAAATCTTCTAATCTACTCTGCTTTGCTGATGACATGAAAATTTTCAACACTATATCGTCGCTAGACGATATGGCGGTACTTCAAGCTGACCTGTCGCGACTTGAAGAGTACTGCCGTGTCAATAAATTAGACCTCAACGTCTCTAAGTGCTCAGTAGTCACATTCACTCGAAAACGTACTGCTCTGGCCACATCCTATTATCTGCGTGGACAACTATTACCTAGATGTATTTCGATGCGCGACTTAGGTGTTCATCACGATAGTAAGCTGCTTTTTGATGTTCACGTAGATAATATAGTTAAAAAAGCGTCTAAAGCACTGGGGTTCATAATGCGTATTTCCAAATGTTTTACCGAAGCCAAAACCCTTAAAATCCTATATTGTACGTTTGTACGAAGCCTTTTAGAATATGTTTCTCAAGTTTGGAATCCGCGTTACCTCAGTTATATTGATCGTATTGAAAACATCCAAAAACGTTTTATTAAGTACCTTTGTTTCCATCAGAGAATCCCTTATCATTCCGAGAATTACCTTGAACTCTGTCGCAAATATCATCTGTTGCCACTTTTCATTCGACGTGAGATAGCTGATTGTATTTTCTTACAAAAAAATTTTAATAATGAAATAGATTGTCCCGAATTATTGTCCAAATTATATATAAACGTCCCATGTAAATCAATTCGTTTTATACCACCTTTGCTGTTGCCCAAAGCTTCTTCTAATTATAGACAAAACAGTTTTATTGTGCGTGCAATTGGAAATTTTAACAGAATCTGTAACAAATATGATTTTGATCCATTCACTACGAGTGTATCCTCGGCACGAAGGTGCCTAGCACTGGACTTTTTCAAATAAAATATATACGTGAACTGCTACTACTAATATTAATGTTCTATTATAATTTAGTTTTTAACTACATTGTTATATATTACTATAGTTTAATAGTTGCGATACTTGTTTGTTTGTTTGCTCATTATAGATATAATATTGTTATAAGTGAAGACTTGTCATTGGCTCTCAGTTGTCTAGTCTATAGTTAATAAGATTATTATAGCTGTAAGTTTTCCATGTAAATAAATAAATAAATAAAATAAATAAATATTGATAATCGATAAACCGATTTGTACCCGTATAAGATCGCGGAAACGATTTTTAATTCACCACACTTAAACGAAAAGCTTTTACGGCGCCCTTGATCTAAGCGCGGCGTGTGTAAAGATTGCCAATAAAAAAACAGGTAGACGCAAATATTTGTGAACAATTTGTAGAATTCACACATAATAACAAGGCTGTTGT
>NW_013532040.1:0-2204 GCF_000836235.2 Papilio xuthus | reverse complement strand
AGGGTATACACATAACGGTCGGCGGCGTCGAAATCAAAATCGAGTTTCAGATGAGATACCTGGGCCTTACGCTCGACGGCAGGTGGTCCTTTGAGGGCCACTTCCGTAAGCTGGGGCCCAGGCTCTTCCGAACAGCCGCGGCCCTTGGCAGTCTATTGCCGAACGTCGGCGGCCCGAAGGCTATCTGTCGGCGTCTTTTCCTCGGCGTAGTTGGCTCTATGGCGCTGTACGGCGCTCCAATATGGAGCGGCGCCTTAAGTCGAAGAACGGTGGACATCCTGCATCGGCCCCAAAGATCTCTGGCCATCAGGATGATCAGGGGATATCGCACTATCTCCTTCTCTCTAATGTGCTCGCGGCGGTTCACGCGTGGCGCGAGCGGAAGGCGCTCATAGACGGGGTCCCGGCACCACGGGCGGAAATCGAAAGATACCGGAGGGAACGGCGAGAGGCTGCCCTGTTCAGTTGGCAATCCCGCCTTCGCCAGTCGAGTTATGGGACGAGGACGACCGAGGCAATTGGCCCAATTCTGTGGGTAGGAAGGGCGCACGGGTCGGTAACCTTCCGTCTGGCGCAGGTGCTGTCGGGGCATGGATGCTTCGGCAGTTATCTGCTTCGAATTGGGAGGGAGAACCCTTCACTTAGGGAAGGACGTATAGAGAGCTGATGATGTTGATGTTGAGGTTAGGTTATAAATAACCACAAAAAATATATAAAAAGCTACCTACTAAATTGATCAAAATAAGCATTTGTTCCATTTTAGTCTGTTTTACAATCTTTCTATCACTCCGTCCCTCTCACATGTGTATGGAAAGTGACGTTTAAGTATTCTTTCTCTCTTTCTCTCTCTCTCTCTTACCTGTGCGGAGACAGTGAGATGGTTGAGCAGTCCGCAGGGCGCGCCGTCGGGCGTGTGTACTGGACACACGAAGCCCCACGCGTCAGGTAATAGCTGACGCGCTTCTGTTGTACGCATCTCCATGAAGAATGAACCTCGATGGATCGCTCTGAGGTATTGAGTTTTTTTTTAAATATGTTTCTAGTTTTATATATTTATGTTAGATATAAATTATCAAAGTGGTGAAGAATTTTTGATGGAATATAAGTTTGTTATCGACAAAAATATGATGGATGATTTTAGACTAACGTATTATTTTTAAACACATTTTAAAATGTGTTTTTAGTATGCTAAGATGATGTTTAGTCAACCAACCCGCACTTGGCCACGGTGGCCAAGTGCGGGTTGGTTGACTATGACCTAATCACCCTTAACTTAGGGTAGGCTCCGAGCCCCTCGGTGGGGACGTACAGTGAGCTGATGATGATGATGCTAAGATGGATGTGTGGTGTGACAAGAAAGGATAAAGTTAAAAATGAGGAAGTTTGAAAATAGCACAAAGCAAATTGAGGAGTAAAAGATTAGCGTGGTTTGGACATGTTATGCGGAGGGATGATGATGATATAAGCAAAAAAATAATGAGGATGAATGTGGATGGCTACAAGGGTAGGGGAAGACCAAAAAAAGTATGGAATGACTGTGTGAAAGAGGATATGCGTAGGAAGGGGGAAGACTCTGGTATGACGGCTGATAAAGATGTATGGAGGAGTAGTACATACTGTGCTGATCTTCCGTAGGGATAAGGGCAGGTTGATGATGATGATGATGATGAAAATATGTATCTTTATTAATTTATGTATTTTACATCCTTTTATAAATAAAAAAAGGTTATTGTTTAGTAAAGAGTGGAAGTGACTTCGGTATAAATAGTGAACTTTGGTCTAGATCAGTCTTTCCCAAAGTGGGCGATATCGGCCCCTTGTGGGCGCTGCAGGTTACAAGTGCGGGTTATAGTAAAAGTTTCGTTTAGAATTCTCCGTTAATATACATATATAAGTCACAATAATTAATTAATTAAATTTGAAGTTATAGTGGTTTTTAAATATGTGAAAATATGGGGGCGCTAAATAAATATTTATTCTCAAAGTGGGATGTAGACAAAATAAGTTTGGGAACCACTGGTCTAGATAGTGTACTTTAGTCTAGAGAGTGAACTTTGAACTAGATAGTGAACTTTTAGTTACTTAAAGTGCGACATATATCGCATCCTGTTGATATTCTCGGCTACAATAGTGAGACCCTTGTACTGTGCGAGGGTGACATTGTTCGAGGGCGCGTTTCCAGTCGCGAGGAAAGTTTCCATACG
>NW_013532039.1:0-1264 GCF_000836235.2 Papilio xuthus | reverse complement strand
ACTATTCCACATGACGAGAATCTCGTGAAAGCTGAAAAGGAAAAAGTGTTAAAATACCTAGATTTAGCTCACGAGGTTACCGCCATGTGGCGTATGAAATCGACTACCATTATTCCGATAGTCGTATCGGTAAATGGACTGATAGCGAAGAGCTTCGACCAACATCTGAAGAAGCTCTCGCTAAACAGTTGGATTAAGGGCCCGATACAAAAGGCAGTTATCCTAGAAACCGCGCGCATCGTAAGAAGGTTCCTGTCTCTGCAGCCCTGACCACTGGTTGTTTGAGTCATGGGATTCCGCAGCCGGTGGTGTTCTCTTTTTAATATAATATGTTTTGTGTATATTATATATATATATATATATATATATATATATATATATATATATATATATATATATATATATATATATATACATATTTTTTATATGAAATGTATTATATTAGAAATGTGATAAATAAAAAACAGTCCGAAATAAAACGTTAAAATTTAAATAAAATTTCCTTTTATTAAGACATGAACCGTTTAAGTAATAGCCAGGAAATTGTGCGAGTACAGAACCGTAATCTTAAACAAACATTCCCTAAGTATTTCGTGATTTAACCAAAGAGCTTTCGTTACATTTGTTTTCTTGCTTAAAAGCTTCTGGACGTGATATATTGCTGTTAAAATACTATGTTAAGACTACTTTCATAGTTTTTATTTAAGTTTTGTTCATATTCGCACTCCCACCTTTTTCTTATAAGGAAAGGATGGGAAGTGGAAGTGGACTTTCCGGATGAGAGGATGCATGGAAAGGGAATATATTTTCTTTCTGTGCATCCTCTCCTCCGTCGATTAAAGGTAGACAACGCATATGCAGTTACGTGTCTATGGGGAACGGTCATTTCGCTATACCAGCGATTTCTGGTGGCCGCTCGCTCGTTTGCCACCTTATGATATAATATATATAATCAATATATATATATATATATATATATATATATATATATATATATATATATTATATTGCTGGTAAAATATGATTGTTTGTATGCTGAATGGTCATACAAACAATCATATTTTACTATAAATATACATACGACAAAAAATATTACACACTTAGAGTAAAAATTTACGTATGTTGTTAATTTAGGTAAATGAAAATCAATTTTATTCTTCCTTATTAAAGTCATTGTCTTTATTAAAATTATATTAAAATTTTCAACGGATTTAAAAATTAATTAAGAGGTTTCTTTAATATGCGTTAAACAAAGCATACATTG
>NW_013532038.1:0-1891 GCF_000836235.2 Papilio xuthus | reverse complement strand
TTTTAGTTCTAAAAAGACAAATCAAGGAAGGCAAGGGGTGTAGCTTACGACATGTCTTCGTAACAAATTCCGTGTATTCAAACGAAACGATTTGGATCTTCGTTTATATATAGCGCCAAAGATTAGTAGACTAGTACCATTTTTGTTTTCAGAGGGATTTTGTACTCCGTGCCTGTAGTCATGTGGGATTCTCTTCCGAAGCATACCTTTTTTTTTTCAGAGGGGAATGCTTTATGCATACTCCGCGCCCCGGGGGGGACGCGGTAGTTATGTGGGATTCTCCTCCATAGCGGAGGCATACCCACTAAACCCCTCTGTTCCTCCAACGCATAGGGACGGGACCACGGGCACGCTTTCGCTCTTGTCCGCGGCCTTCCGAGGCATACCTACTAAACCCCTCTGTTCCTCCAACGCATCGGGACCGGACGGGCACGCTTTCGCTCTCGTCCGCGACAGTACACTAGTACCAAACACGACCAACCAACAACTGTGTTGGCGTCGGAATTTCTGTCCAAATATGACGTAGTTTTTAGAGTAGGGTGAATAGACATTTATTAAACTACCGCCATCATTCGACCACATAACATCAATAGGATAACAGACAAGTGCTGGTTTATTTATTAAATAAATTGTGTAAAAAAATACTTGAATGAATACAGATTAAAAGCTATAAAAAACATATTCAGCTTTAATGTACAAGGCTTTGAATAGGAGTTAACGACTAGAGTTTAAGCAAAGCTACTGACAAGCCTATTCACAAACATTTCAGTCCGCATCTCCCCGAGAGATATGTTAAATATATATATGTTTGTGAAATATGTCGTTGAAATTCACTTGACTCAATTACACGCTTGGAAATCAGTGAAAATGACACAGATTTATGAAAATTTAACTTAATTTTAGTAAAACTTTATATTCTAATTTAGTAATTTAAGTAACTTCTGGCAGGAGAAGGCGCAAGACAGGCGACTTTGGTGACCTCTTGTGTCGGAGGCCAAGACCCACTTTGGGTCGATGCGCCAGCGGAGTAAGTAAATAACTTTAGACTAGCTGTAGTGTGTAAGAATTAAAAAACTTAATTAATCGGCTATGTGTTCATCCAGACTATGTCCTACATACATGCCAAGCATGGAGATCCGTTGAGCCGTTCTGGTAACCTTCTCATAAAAATTCATCCATCTATCTAAACTTTCGCATTTATAATATTAGTAAGAAAATAAACAAAAATTATACAACACTTCGAGTAAAATACTGCCAGTGGAATTAAGTTGATGTTTTTTTTATCCCGTTTTGTAAACTAAGATAAATAAATAAAGAAGATTTTTTTAGGCAATATCAATAGTTAAATCAAAGAGGTTTCATTCAGATAATATTCCATAGCACTTCCATCATTACAGAGTTACTTATTCCAAGTGGGTCGTATTTCACACGCTTTGCCGCTCCGCGAACGTAACTGCAACATAAAACGCAGACGTGATAGCCCAAATTTTATTACTGACCTACTATATACAAATTATGTACACAAACTAAAGAATTGTTTAAATATAATACAATCACTGTTACTTTCATGTTTTTATTAATTAAAGATTTTATTCAAATATCGTATACATTTTTTTTTTATAAGTGAAGGGGGCAAACGAGCGGCGCGAACACCGAAGTGATCAACGACACCCATGGACATCTGCAACACCAGAGGAACTGCAGATGCGTTGCCGGCCTTTAAGGAAATGGTATGCTCGCTTCTTGAAGGTCCCTAAGTCGTATGAGTTTGGAAATACCGCCGATGACAGACCGTTCCACAACGCGGCTGTGCGAGGCAAGAAATCGCGCGAGAATCGCACCGTTGTGGAGTGCCAGCCATTCAGGTGGTGTGGGTGGAACATGGCGGTCT
>NW_013532037.1:0-1735 GCF_000836235.2 Papilio xuthus | reverse complement strand
AGATCGAACAGTTTCACACAATACGCGATCTCGCAACGCTTTTTACTAATTTTCAGATTAAAAAATAATTGACTTTAACACGTAAACGTTATGAACAACTAGTTATTGCCCGCGACTACGTCTATGCGGGAAAAAACAAAACTTTGTAGCCTATGTTTTCATCCAGACTATGCTCTACATCCATGGCAAATTTAATCGAGATCCGTTGAGCCGTTGCGGAGATACTTTCTGACAAACATGCATCCATCTAATCATCTAAAATAAGATACTCAAACAAGTATATCTAAACCGGTGAGAGGGTCGGTGCTATCGCAGTTGGTACTGTCAGAATATATATAAAACCTACTTAGACATATAAAATGCCATTAAAGAAAAAAAAAAGCATGACGCTACAGTACAAAGATGGTCTTGTGATTTTTTTTTGTTGTTGATGGGGGCGCTAGTGAGCTATCATAATTTAGTTCGACTTGCCCACCAGATAACGTTGTCGGTCTGTAAATTTTCGTTTCACATATTAATATAGCGATAACTCAAATATCTACGAGATGTCATAAATAGGACAAATGTCACGATAGATACGATTAAATATAAAAAGTCTATTGTCTCTACACGAATTCCAAAAGATTAATGGAGTCGCATATGACGTCATCAGAATCCCGGCGAACGAATGACCTCGTGATGTAATTTGGAATTGTTCGATTCATCGAATCACATTATCTAGTGCTATGTCACATTGTGGCTAAATGTAATTTTTTTCTTACTTACTTTACAGTTACAACGAGGTACACGATTGCACCAAAAATTAACCTGATAGCTTGTTTAAGACATTATTAGTTAGAATTTTCGGCGAGCTTTCGTTACAAAGTCAAGTGTCAGATTGATTAGTGAAGGGATATAAACGTTGTCATTTTAATAAGGCTAGTGTTGCGCCCGTACACCGGCACTGTGTCGAATTTTCTACCTAAGACTTGTAGAAAAAAAAGATAAAGAAAAAATTATTTATTTATTTAAAAAACTGCATAGCATCCTTACAGTATACAACCAATTTGACACTATACACACTTTACATAACAGTTTACTCGATAACATATTTTAAATATCTTAAGTTCCTTACAAAATAAGTAGTAAATAAACATAACTAAATAAACATAGTTTAATATAATATTTGTCATAAAGTGTGTCTGTGGTTGAGACCGTAGCCACAATAGAATATGTTTTTAATCCGTAAACTTAATATGAAAACTGTAATTAAGGGATGTAATTACTCGTTATTTAAATTCTTACCACGTTCAGACGAACACCTGTCCTCAAATGCAATGCATAATTTTCATAGTCATTATTTAATTACTTAATACTTGCCGTCGCCCTCAACTCCGTTTGCGCGGAATTAAAACAAAAAAACTTAATTAAGCCTATGTGTTCTTCCAGACTATATTCTACATATATGCCAAATTTCCGTGAACTCCATGCAGCCTTTTTGGAGATACTTTGTTACAAGCTTTGATTCAAATATTTGCATTTATAATATAAATACTAGCTGTCGCCCGCGACTCCGTCCGCGTGAATATAAAAAAACTGAATTAGTGTAGCCTATGTATTCTTTCAGACTATGTTCTATACGTATGCCAAATTTAATCCAGATCCGTTCATACTATTCTAGAGATATCTTCAAACACCCATCCATCCATCCACATCACATCCATCTAAACATTCGCATTTATAATATTAGTAAGTT
>NW_013532036.1:0-1797 GCF_000836235.2 Papilio xuthus | reverse complement strand
GCATATTAAGTAAAAAATATGTTTTGATTAAAGCTTTTAAAAACAATAAATCGGCTCTTACAATATTTTTCTTTTCTTTACCATTAATTATATTATCATAAAGATCATTAAGAGAGATTATTAAATTGTTAATTTTGTTACGTTTTATAGCTATGCAAATTATTTTCAAAATTGATAAAATCCCAACAGAAAGACACGGAGCTAATTCGGTTAATTCTAGCAAATGTTTAGAAGAAACATTGGTGATACAGAAATTAATTTCTCCGATCGCCATCAAAAGTACTAAAATCAAAAATATATAGAATCTGATATGGATATTAGATTTTTCGAAAGGTATCCCTAACAACCAATAAGAAGTATTAATTTGGATGAAAAATTCTTCGAACTTAGGTATATCCATTTTAATTTTTTTTGGACACAAGATATTTGATGTAGGACGTATGGGACACTGGGAGGTTACTTCGACCCCTTGACTAACTTACCATGGCGCTCTAGGGTTGTCAAAAATACTTTAACTTTTATTATACTTTCATTAGAAGCTATGAAGTTGTTTAAATGAAATTCACAATCACATCGGACACATTCGATTCATTCTTTCTTACCAAATAATTATTTAAATATCAATTAATAGTCAAAATATATGGAGATGAGTGGAATAAAGTAAAGTAACTAATTAGCACATGTTGCTTTATTGTTTAACCAAATGGCAAATACCAAGAACTCAAAGATTCAATTGTACATTTTAGTTTATTCATATTTTCCTTAAATTAAATGTTATTAGCTCTTAGCTAAAATATAGTACTAATACATTTTAACAGTGGTAGAGCCCGCTTTAACATCTTCGCACGAATTGGCCCGGCTCGCCCGATGAAATACCACGACCACACAGAATTGCTTCCACTTCACAGGCGTGAAGTGGAAGCAATTCCGCGTTTCGTCTGATGAGTGTGAGTCCTGGAGGCCTAATTTAGTCCACTTTCCCTTCCCACCCTTTTTCTTATAAGGAAAGGATGGGAAGTGGAAGTGGACTTTCCGGATGAGAGGATGCATGGAAAGGGAAGATACTTTCTTTCTGTGCATCCTCTCGTCCGTGGATTAAAGGTAGGCAACGCATATGCAATTGCGTATGTCTATGGGCAACGTGACTTCGTTATTTCAGCGATTTCAGGTGGCAGCTCGCTCGTTTGCCACCTTATGATATAGAAAAAAAAATTCCATCTAATTTTTTATTTGGCAGCCCTAGTACAATAGTAATGCTGTTAATATATAAAATGTAAGATATATAAGTGCTACTCAAGACGGCAAAAGATGAAAGACACTATGAACGATAATTTACTATTCCTTTTGCTGTCCACACGTTCACGGTGTCATACATATGTCATTTTAAAATATGAAATGTTTTAATTTACTTTTATTAATTTATAATATTTTTAATATCTTTATATAAAAAAATATTTATTCATTTTTTTCGAATTTATGCCTTGAAGAGCTGCTTTTTATTTAACTTACTAATATTATAAATGCGAATGTTTAGATGGATGTGATGTGGATGGATGGGTGTTTGAAGATATCTCTAGAACAGCTGAACGGATCTCGATTAAATTTGGCATACGTATAGACCATAGTCTGAAAGAACACATAGGCTACACTAATTAAGTTTTTTTTATATATCCACACGGACGGAGTCGCGGGCGACAGCTAGTTTGCTATAAACATCGGCCTCGATCTGTCATTTGTTTTTATTTTAAAGTCGGATATTCTTAATAAAAAATATCCGTTATGTTGGTCCAATCTACC
>NW_013532035.1:0-1218 GCF_000836235.2 Papilio xuthus | reverse complement strand
TTTATAAAATCCCATCAAGATAGAAATGCTGTAGAAGTACTGTGTATAAAATACTGATCATTAGTTCCTGAGACCAAAATCTAAGTATAAAACATATCGTTATCTCTGTTTCTTCAAAGAAAATGAGAGGGATGACGATATTTTTTATACATTTGATTTCAGAAATAAATGATTAGTCGTCATTAATAATTGAATCTGCTTATAAGTTTAGTTTAGTACTACCCTGAACTACCTGTTAAGTTCCTCGTTTATTTATTCTAATACGTTGATATGACAGAATGACGTTTCTTACCTTAGTGACATGAAAACCACATTAAATATTTCCGCGCCATAATAGAGTTTTAATAACAGCAATTTGTGCGACGTACACTCAAGTGTTATAATTAAATTAGTCAATTCGTGGAATATTGCAGTCTAATTTGCTTTTGGAAGATTTTAAATAAGTAATTAGGGCATAGGTTTTATTTCACATTGGCTGAGTGACGTCAAAACAACAAAAAGCGATCTACATATCATTTTTGTATCGATTTATTCAAGTCATTTTTACTTTTGCTTTTATTATTAGTCAGAATATGTTAAGATTTTTCAAGATGTCGGTGGCTCAGTGGTCAAGCACTTGACTTGCAATCTGCAGGTCCTGGGTTCTAATCCCGCATGTACCAATGTGTTTTTCGATTTCCGATTTACATATGTACATTTATCCGACGTTCTTACGGTGAAGGAAAACATCGTGATGCAACCTGCACATATCTGAGTAGAAATTCAAAGATATGTGTGAAGTCAACCAACCCGTACTTGGCCAGCGTGGTTGACTATGGCCTAATCACCCTTAACTTAGGGTAGGCTCCGAGCCCCTCGGTGGGGACGTATAGTAAGCTGATGATGATGATGATGATTTTAAGATTTGAAGACCTATCATTAATAGCATCGTTGCCATACTTAACTAGTTATTGTCTTTTATATGACATGACTAAAAACGAAAGCTTTGTCTTAGAAATGGCTTAATTCATGAATACAACAGTTTATTTGCGAAGGAATATATTTGGGATCAACTATCGGTCAAAAAGAAACCGGCCTGACAGCGTCGCGAAACCGCATTTTTACGAGCAAAAAATTAAATATATTCAACTCTACGATGCTTTGAAGTTTTAAGATAATATTGACATAGGAGCTGTCGACTGATACTTGACCGTTCGTGTGCGCGAAACTGAACAATGT
>NW_013532033.1:18048-19897 GCF_000836235.2 Papilio xuthus | reverse complement strand
ATCAAATAGAGTTAGTAATATATTTTCCAAAACATAATGGCAAGCCAGCAAGCAGCCATCAGAATTCGCCGAAATAGCGAAGCGACCGCTGCTTATAGACAACCGCAATTGTAGATGCGTTACCTACCTTTGATCGACGGAGGAGGTGACGCACAGAAAGGGGATATTTGCCCTTCAATGCGTCCCCCTCACCCGCTTTACTTGTAATAATAGGGTGGGAAGGAAATTTTTGTTTATGACATAACTACTACACTAAAAGCTCGGATATTATACTTTGTATCGTAATCTGTGATTGCTTCTTTTGCTCTAAAAGTACAGTACAGTGAGAACACAATTACATGTATAGTTTATTGACTTGACTGTACAAATAATCCGGTTCTACAGTATTACCAACAAACTCTAAAGGCAACGAAACTGTGTCAACATTTAGTAATACTAAAATACATGTCTAAAACTTATAGCACTCTCCCTTTCATATTATGAAGAAACTCAGCTGTTTGTTTTTATTGCTCTCCTACGCAGCGCGGACTTATTACGAACGATAAAACTATTTTGAAATACAACTAAAGTTTTTTTTTTTAAAGTGGTATGTACTAAAAACACATATGTATATAAATGGTGGTAGTTATGTCAGAAAATAATATGTAAAATCAACTTGGCCATAGTAAATGACAGCGAAATTTTGACCAAGACCTTGTACCGCCATTTTGACATTGACAATGTCGCGTCTATGTGCTATTATAATGAAAATAAATTAAATAAACTATAGCCAAACGTGCCAAATTAGTTTGTAGCACTACACTTATAATTTGCATTATATTTACTTTATAAGAGGGCTTAATACTTTAAAAATATATTTCAAAGTCTTTAATTAAAAAGAAATGGTATAATGTATATCGTTGTTCAACCGCATTCCGATCGCATTTCGATCGCAATGTCGGTCAAGAGTAAGCCGCGGCGGGTGTCTGAGGAAAGTGACAGTGTTCCAGTGACTCAGGTCAAGGTAAGCTGACATGCGAATTGTCGCTTTTTTAAAGTAATACATTTGCTTGACAAATTTGCACTAACATAAGTAGACTGTGACATTAAATGTTACTGAGCGCACTTCTTATCGAATCTGTGGTGATATCTTATTAATATTATAAATGCTAATGTTTAGATGTTAGGATGGATGTTTGTTAGTAGGTCTACATAAACGATTTCCGATTTACATATGTATCCGACGTTCTTACCTGCACATATCTATGAAGAAAATTCATAGATATGTGTGAAGTCATCCAACCGGCACTGGGCCATCGTGGTTGGGTAGCTAAATCAGGGTAGGCTCCGAGCCGCTCGGTGGGGATGTATAGTGACCTGATGATGATGATCTACATAATGGTTGCATGAATCTCGTTGAAATTCGGCATAGATATAGAACATAGTCTGGAAGAACAGATAGGCTACTAATTAAGTTTTTTTTTAATTGCTAGTTTGTAACTAAGGGATTTCCGTGTATTTCCATCTTCCTTCTTTTTATATTCATTGTATTATGGTAAGGAATTTCAGAAAAGGAATAAAACTGTGAGGTAATACATCGGTTGATTCTGCACATTCTTTTTGCTGACTCTACCATTGTTCAGTATTAGAATAGTGTTAGACCATTCAATTTTTGTTAACCCTACAATTAATGTTCTTAAAAAAGGAAAATTCGAAGGTAGGCGTTTATGAATGGGGATGTGGGCGATCCCAGCCCACTATCTTAGTTCCTGTTAATTGTTTTGTGACTACCGCCTGTTGCGTCATGTATTGTGTATGATTTAGACACCTAATTGAATTGAAATGATGTGTCGTTTATTGATTACAAGTG
>NW_013532033.1:13558-15535 GCF_000836235.2 Papilio xuthus | reverse complement strand
AGATTACGTATAAAATTACATTCAGCAATTCAATGACTCTACTATAAAGCTATTTGTATACAATATTTCAGCTTAATTTAGAATTGATACCAAAACAACCATGTTTTTAGGTCACTACTATATTTGGCAGCGGACGAGAGCGAAAGAGTGCCCGTGGTCCCGTCCCGATGCGTTGGAGGAACAGAGAGGTTTAGTGGGTATGCCTCAGCTATGGAGGAGAATCCCACACAACTACCGCGTCCCCACCGGGGCGCGGAGTATGCATAAAGCATTCCTCTCTGAAAAAAAAAAGGTCACTACTATATTTATTACAAGCACCATTGTAACGTGATCGACAAAAATTGTATTAAAGTTTGTGCAGCGACCCTATCGATCTTAAAGTACAACAAAAATCCCATACTAATTTTGACATAATTGACGATGACGACGACGTCGGTTATTACAAATATTCATGGCGTAGCACTGATGATATTCATATCGCTACCGTATCTGTTTCAGTATCTACAAGGTTTGGCACGTCGGGACTACTAGTAGTCATATGTTTGACGTGCCAAGTATAAACTATAAAACAAGTGAATGTGTACATTGCTTTTATTCGCAATACATCAGACGGCCAGTGATGCGCGAACATTTGACGTTGACCAACATTCTGTAGCAATCTCGTCATCCGTCAAATTGCGAGAGACACTCTAATACACTTTTATTATCAACTCAAGCTAAAGGTTATGTACAGTTCAGTACACAATTCAATTATTATTTTGAAGGAAAACGATAGTTTTGAATATACAAAACTTTCAATTCTATTGTATATTTATAAATAAGAAAGTTAACGCATATGCCTTTATGCCTTTTAAATTAAATCACAATTCAATATTATCGATCTGTCAAGAATCGTAAGAAAATACAGATTCCAGACACAAATTCATAAAATTATATTTTAAATTTGATATTGAAACAGGCATTTTTATGTATATCTGTCACCCGTTATTCCTTTCGCGCGGATGAAAAAAAAACTTAATAAGTAGGCTATTTATTTTTTCAGACTATATTCTACATCTATGCAAAATTTCAGCGAGATCTGTTGAGCCGTTCCAGAGATACCTCCAAACAAACATCCATCCCTTCATTCATCCATCTAAACTCATTTATAATATTAGTAAGATTTGCTTTTAACTTTTACTATAGAAAATAAACAATAGTTAACACATAAAATTAATATTTAGTAATAAACTCAAAAAAAAAAATGGTTGAATGAATTAACAGTGGTAGAGCCCGCTTTAACATCTTCGCACGAATTGGCCCGGCTCGCCCGGTGAAATACCACGACCACACAGAAGACACGCGTCAAGTGGAAGTAATTCCACGTTTCGTCTGATAAGTGTGCGTCCCGGAGGCCTAATTTAGTCCTCTTTCCCTTCCCATCCTTTTTCTTATAAGGGAAGTGGAAGTGAACTTTCCGGATGAGAGGATGCATGGGAAGGGAAAATATTTTCTTTCTGTGCATCCTCTCCTCCGTCGATTAAAGGTAGGCAACGCATATGCAATTGCGTATGTCTATGGGCATCGGTCACTTCGCTATTTCAGCGATTTCAGGTGGCCGCGCGCTCGTTTGCCACCTTATGATATATAAAAAAAGATTCTTGACCATGAGATAGTTTTTACCAATCGTCTTTTCCTTCCACCTTCCACGTAACGAAATATTTATCCCTGTTTAAAAACGTCATTGGGTTTTTCATAGACTTTTGAAGAGTGGACATTCACAGAATTTATGAATCTATTTATATAATATTCGTGCAATTTTAATCGTCTGTAGCTCAATCATCTAGGATTAGATCGACTTTCTATTTTAAGGGATCATTTGATTCTTTACTTCTTATACTTTCAAGAGGTACAATCTCGCTTTCTTTTTTTAAATAAACGTTACAGGCAATAGTTAGCTTATTAGTATATATCTTACGTAACAATTTGACCTTATAC
>NW_013532033.1:0-6036 GCF_000836235.2 Papilio xuthus | reverse complement strand
TTACCAAAGGACGCTGGAGGACAGTACAAAAGTTATAAAGAAATTAAAGGTTAGAGCCATTTCTTTTTTATACTACTAGTATTCGACTTTCAGATTGAAGGATATTAAAGATAGACTGCTACTGTTTTGAAATAAAGAGATTAGATTGATTAGAAGTCCTAGAGTGGCGGCCGCGGACGGATCGCCGCAGCGTAGGGAGGCCTCCCGCATAATGGACCGATGACCTGGTCAAGGTTGCGGGAGTGCACTGGATGCGGGCGGCACAGGACCGGGCGTTGTGGCAATCGATGGGGGAGGCCTACGTTCAGCAGTGGACGAATTAGTGTGACACGTTTGTGAACATATAGCCCATAGGAAATAATTTTCATACGCGTAATTAGACATATTAGAGGAGCTAGAGAAAGAGGATCTCTTTTCTGTTCATCTCTTACCCTGTTATTTATTTACAGAGGAGACATTAGCGAAGTTAAAGGATAATGAAGAGTTTTTCATAAATGAAAACAAGAAGAGAGTAACGGAATCTTTAAGGCCAGGAAAAGGATTGGACGTATCAAAAATGTTTGGAAGTGTTGAAGGTTCCTTTAAGAAGTTAGATATTGATTAATCAATTAAATGTTCTCCGTTTTCGTAAGTTTTGATTATAGTGGCATTAGTATTTTTTTATTATAAACAACCCAAGTATAACATGCTCGTTCATACAGACATTTTAACTTTATTAATATTATATTATAGACATTTTGAAAGATACAAGGTCATTTTTCTGTAAGTGGCACACCGCGTATTTCCGCGACTGTACTTTAGTTTGACTATCTTCGCTCAAACTATCAAGAAAACTTATTCTTACAGCTTTTTATATAATTTAATATCGTACTGTTCTATGAATACAAACGTTTAATTTTATCTCTTTGTTTTATTATACCTTTATTGTTATCAGAAAAGTAAATCGAAAGCACGTATATGAGACTATAGGTTTAAACAACGTGTTTCCTTGTTGCAAGTTTAAAAAAAATAACCAATTTATAGGCAAATTCAAAATGCAACAGAACAAAGAGCAAAAAAAAGGGACCGTCGGACATTTTATCTACACATGCGGCTTCGGACTTTGCCATGCGTAATGTGTTTTTTGATTTTCGAATTTCATTAACGTTTATTTAACGCCCATACATAGGAGAACATCGTAATTCAATAAAGCTTAACGAAAGATATACAAAGCAATCTGTCCGTAATTTCAAGTAACTTACAAAATGATATATAAAGCTAAACACTCACGTATATACGTCCGGTGGCGGCACCGACTAGTTTCGAGCCCATTGGGGGCCCTTCATCAGGATGAGTAGTACTGGTATTATTTCGCGGACGCGAAAGCGTTTAGCCGTGTTTATATATCAGTTTAGTATAAGGTCTCACGAAAGTTTGAATAATTTAATAACTCACAAAATGCCTGTTCGCACCGATTAAAAAGTGTTAGAAAGTTTTTTTTTAATTCAGCGCGGATGAAGTCGAAGGCAAAAGCTAGCATTCTATAATTCCTACATTGTATAGTTGGCAGTAATTGATAGTAATTACATTCAATTAGAAATCATATAATGACGATAATCAAGTGTCTTGAAAAACCGTTTCAATACTAGTAATTAAATTGCGCATTAAAATTTATATTGAATGGTATTTTTTATCTATTTATTATTTAGCATAAAGATTTAAGAATACATTTATCTATTTTATCATTTTTAAAAATTAAAAAAAATCTTTGTTTTTCCATACATTCTTAAACCACGATACACTTTTGAATGTTTTGAGGATGTTGGGGAATATCTCTCTCCTCTCTCTACTCTACTCTACTTTACTTTACTCTATAAACGACCAGCTTTGGGTCGTTGAGTTAGTAAGTAAAATATCTACTCAAAAAACTTTGACAATATTTCAATTACATTTCAGCTTAAACATATGTACATATCACGGATAATACAATACTATACTAGTCATATGTAAAGTCATAGGCAGTGACAGCCGACATGAGAATAATTGGGATGAGATGGCATTTACAGAGCCTAGACTAAGATAGAGCGAGCCGGTGGACGCCATCTGACCTTTTAGTCTCGACATTTAGTCAACCACACGGCACACTGATTATTAATAATAACTATTATAAAATACTAATAATTAATAATCGAAACATTAGCAGAAATCATAATAATTGAAATATGATTATATGAAAATTTCCGAGATCCAAATTAGTTACACCGGAAGCAGTTTTGATGATACATATTTAAGGGTATAACACTCTTTTATATCCACGTTAAAGTCCATAATATCAGTCACAGGCAGTCAAAAGGTTAACAAAACTTTGCTTGTATAATTACGTAATATAGAATTTGACAAAAGGAGCCATTTAACCTTCGGCAATACTCGAGAAGTAAGGTTACAATATTAGTTTTGAAGATTTACGTTGTCTGTTTACGAAGGACACTGATCTCTTTAAATGGTTTGGATATATGTCTAATATATTTTGTGCCTTTTTGATTTGCGCCATTTTGGCGCTGATGGTAGCGATTTGTAGCGGTGGTGTGGATTCGAACTGCTTTAAATAGAACAAAGCAATCTGTAATTTCGAAGCAATCGCCTATCTATTTATAGAGACGAAAGGGTTTAAATTACATATTGTAGTTATGGATAAAGCGACCGCTTATGACTTACACACGCTACATCGAACAGCTAAACGCTCCCTCTTATGACATAGGTTCACCTCAACGTATGGACACGGAAATATAAAGCATTTTATCCGCTGCCTTCAGTGATACAAGACGCATAAGTGTTTTACATTGCTCTATTACAAGTGCTATGTGATGATTGGAATATTAAATATTGACAATTGTAAATATTAAACTTTGCAGTATTAAATAATTGTAAGTACCATTTTTCTTATTATTAACTTATAAAGAACTGATTCAAAAAATCTTGTTTATATCATTTTTTGTCATATGCTATAAGTAATAGTAAGTACCCTTAGTTGACTCACATTTGACTTTATTATATTATAAGGTGGCAAACAACTAAGCCGCCTAAATTCGCCGAAATGGCGAAGTGACCACTGTCCATAAACATCCGCAATTACAGATTTTAGTTGACCACCTTCAACCGGTAGTGGAGGAGACAAACAGAAAGAGATTTCCATTTCCTCCATGAAATTAGACCTCTGAACTTCCGCTGGACGTCTCTCTTGTATGTCATCCTGGTCTTTGCACCGGCCATTCATGCAACAGATGATGTTGCTGGTATCTACCACTATTCTGCCTAATACCTTTGGGTTTTATTTAAAATATAATGTTTTAATGATAAGTATTGTCGAGAACTGTATTAAATAAAAAGAAACGAACGGGTAATAATAGCGCTTGAAATTCAATGCAAAAATGAAGCCAACTTTAAAATTCTGTTTTTGGGCATCGAATTAGAGTTATATATATGTCTCTCGAAATACATATTTAAAAGACATCTTACTAATATTATAAATGAGAATGTTTGGGTGTATGGATGGATGTTTGTTAGAAAGTATATCCAGAATGGCTGCCTGGTTGTCGCTGAAATTTGACACAGATGTAGAACATAGTATGGAAGAAAACATAGTTTAATAATTATGTTTTTTTATACTCCGCGCGGACGAAGTCGAGGGGCACAGCTAGTCAACAATAATTGATAGATAATGAATTCGAAAAACTGGTAATTGGTTTTAAAAAAGGAAACTTATTTTACAACACTACCTGAACGAAAATGACACTTAACATTTAGAAATTGTTTTGGCCTTATACTATACAAACCGTCGCCATTTAACCTTGGGTTTCCTCCGCCGATCGCCGTCGCTTGTTTTTGAAAACCCACAGATATTATGGATGAATTTTCACAGCATTGTAGATATAATAATTCGTAGTAGATTACTGACATATACAAAGATATATACTTTTAGACATTATTAATTAGTATCCTTTGGTGCGAATGACGTGCTTTCGTTACAAAGTCCAGTGACAGAATGAAGTGACTAGTGTTGGGTCAATACACTACCATATTTTCGGATTTTCTTTCTAACAATACATTCAACTGTCGTCCGCGTCTACGTTCATGAGGTATTTAAAAAACTTAATTACTAATCTATGTGTTCTTCCAGAGTATGTTCTACATCTATGCCAAATTTCATAGAGATCCGTGGAGCAGTTCTGGAGATACCTTAAAACACACATCCATCCATCCAAACATTCGTATTTATAATGTTATTAAGATATAGCCGCAAAATCATGACCCTTAAGACCCAAAAGGTCGGGTAACAAAAAAATTGAATTAATCGTATTTAATAAACTTCATAAAATAATGTGTGTTGTTAATTATTGTGAGAAACATTTAATTTAAGACTTTGAATATGTCAAGGATATTTTTTTGTTCCAATTTAAATTTTTATATCGCACTTTACTATTTGTTTTTATGTTTTGTTAGTGTTATTTCTGCAAATAGTTATTTTAAAACCTGTTTTATCTTACATTGCATTTATAATAATCATTTTATTTAACATCTTATAAATGCAAAAGTTTAGATGTTTGTTAAAAAGTATATCCAGAACAGCTCAACTGATCTTCAATGTAATTTGGCACAGACGTTTAACACAGTTTGAAATAATAGGCTACTCATTATGTCTTTTTTTATTCAGCGCTGAAAGAATCGCGGGCAAAAAGTTGTGTCATAAAGGTGTCTTTATTTTTCATGATTGTTTTATAAGAGAAAAGGGCGAACGAACAGTTTTTGTGGAACGGTCTGTCCTCGGCGGTATTTCCAAACCAATACGACATAGGGACCTTCAAGAAGCGAGCATACCATTTCCTTAAAGGCCGGCAACGCATCTACAGTTCCTCTGGTGTTGCAGATGTCCATGGGTGTCGTTGATCACCTCGGTGTTCCCGCCGATCGTTTGCCTCCTTCTCTTATAAAAAAAAAAGAACAGCGGGAAAATCAAAACATAATTTACGACGCTCATCTAAATTTATCACATCCATACATCCTAATTATTATTTCACTTATTTTTTAGTATTAAAATTATGATTATAAATGATTTTTCAGTAAAATGCCATCAGACGTAGTTTCGGAGTTCTCAATAGAGGAAGAATATAAGAAGGATACTGGGATCACGCCTCAGGACATCGCAGAACTTCGGAAATGGCTCCTCACACAGCCACATTTGCCTGGGAAATATATAACAGGTAAACGACATTTTTATATATATTTGACTACTTCGTACCCATCTTATTAATATTATAAATGCGAATGTTTGGATGGTTTGTTTGAAGGTATCTCCAGAACGGCTGAATGGATCTCTGGAGTAGCCTATCTGTGTTTCCGGACTATGTTCTATATGTATGCCAAATTTCATAGAGATCCGTTTATCCGTTCTGGAGATACCTTTAAACATCCATACAAACATTCGCATTTATAATATTAGTAATATAGATATTTAATGAATAATAAGACTCGTTCCTATGTCGTTGTTATACATTTTGTTATGTCGTATAACATGTTTTGTATGCGAATTCATATTACGAAAATCTTTATTTTTTTATGTTAAGAATTACATGATATAATCCATTCTCATTTACATTTAACCTTCTTGTTAATATCTTGTTTTTGTATTAAGTGATTTAAATCTTAGGTTAAGTGTTTCTAGTTATGAAACGGAACTGAAGTGAACCTATACTATGAATCTAGTGTGAATTTCTTTTTTTAGCGAAACATTTTAGCAGCCAGTTGCTAAATTCTATTTGACCTTGAGCAAAATATACACGATAAACTGCATCGTACTAATTACAGTTTCTTATAACGACATAAATATTAAATGTATTTTACTTCTTATTAATATAAATTCGAATGATTCGATGCATGTTTAAAAGTACCTCCGGAATTCCTCAACGGATCATGATAAAATTAGGCGTAGTAGAATATAGTCTGGAAGAACACATAAGCTATATTTTTAATTGCGAGCGGATAGTCACAGGCGATAGCTAG
>NW_013532032.1:0-611 GCF_000836235.2 Papilio xuthus | reverse complement strand
TACAAAATAAAATATTACATTTCAAAATTATATTTCATTTTTCAAACCTTTTTTATTTTTATTTAATGTAACAGTAGGTAACACATAATGGGAAAAATTCTACATTGGTTATTGAAAAAAAATATTACGTGGGAAAATATACGACGTGTGCACGTACCCAGTGTCGCACTATCGGGCAGTCAAGCTTGTCGCTAAGGCCTCTTAGTATGGTGTTGGGGCTGTCCCGCACTCTGCGTAAAAGCGAAGCTATCCGTTTGCGCAGCACGGCGTTAAAGCCATCAGTGTGCGCTTGCGCAAACATCTCGGATGCGCTACAGTGGCGGGGAAGCCCTAGCAGCATCCTAAGGCTATTCTTGTATTGTATACGAAGGGCGCTGAGAGCCCGAAACAAACATCCTTGAATAGGAATATCTGTTTCTGTTGATACGTAATGAAACTAGATGTGAAAAATCATTAATTTAATCATTAATATGGCCGTGGAGTTTTTTAAATATACATATAATAAAAATATATTCACAAAAGTTATAATTGAAATTAAATATAATATAAAAACTCGAATTCTATAGTATAATAAAAATTTAAAAGAAAATGTTGACTGCTAATAGTAGAGG
>NW_013532031.1:0-3625 GCF_000836235.2 Papilio xuthus | reverse complement strand
AACAGATATTCCATAGCAGTGGCCCAGTTTAATGGCGCTGTGTTATTATCTTTAAGACTGAAGCTGAGGAAATGCGTGACGTGGTTTTGCAGATTGCGACCGACGGCTGGTAGTGGATGCACCACGGGTACGCCAGCTCGCGCCAACATGCGCTGTTCTCCAACACCGCTCTGTTGTAGCAATTGTGGTGATGCTACAGCTCCCGCACTGGTGATGAATTCATGATGTACATAGATAAAGTGTGACTTAATTATGAATATAAGTTTTTAACCTACTTCAAAAGGAGGTTCTCAGTTGATATTTTTAAGACTAGGGAATACAACTGGATCTTTCTGTGCAAATAGATACATACTGTATCTACTGTAGGTATTTACCTTATACAGTATGTACTCTTTCATGTTTATTTATCAAGTTTTGAACAAGTTATCAATGAATTCTTACCTTAATATAATTTCATTGTTAGCGAATATAGTCTCCATGGAGCCGTAACTATTTCTAACTTCAACAGCATACGCCTGTCGTGTCTTCTGGTTGATGAGTACTTTGGTAACAGTTGCATTTAGCATGACGTGGAGGTTGGGACGTTTGAGCGCCGGGCGGAGGAAGGCGCGGGCCACACTCAGTCGGGACCCGTTCCTGTTGGTTGTCTGAGCGATTGCGAATCCAGTGTGATGTTCACCGTTCAAGTCCCGGGATTTGTAGCCTGGAATAGTTATTATTTAGTATAAAAGGCAGTGATTATTGGTAGAATTGGAAGAAGGAATAGGGATGTTCAAATTTCGAGTTTTAGAAGGAAAATGAAACAAATGAAAACCGTAATGATGAACATAAATATTTATCGACCTTTTGTTTTATAGTTAAAGTTAGGTTACGTATTCTTTTTACCTAATTCTTCACCAGCCTTCACTATACTGTAACTCAGCGGCGGATGATACGGGAATTGCGACACGGTGAGCGGTCCGCCCGTACCATGGTAGCCGGCGTCCATCTCACCAGCTTGCTTGTTATCCTCAGACTTGAGGAAGTATGGTAATACGTCATCGTAAGACCAACCCTCGATGCCGGCAGCAGCCCACGCGTCGTAATCCTTGCGAGAACCACGAATGTACATCATGCCATTCATAGCTGATGTACCACCAAGAACCTGCGCACAGATGATTATAGAATAGATAAATAACCTTAATTAAAGCATCTGAAAATTATGTATTTTGTATACTACAGGGCCGGTATTTTCGGCGCCCAAGTTGAGATTTTAACGGCGCCCTGTTTTGTCTCAAACATAGGTTATCTTAAGAGGCACTACAGGCGCCCCTTTATAATAGACGGCGCCTGCGATGTTCCCATATGCCCGGCGCCCTGAGCGGTAGCCCCACCTCGCCCTAACCTAATACCGCTACTGTCTATCTACCAGATTAGTGACGTACTAGAGAAAGAACAATATAGAGTAGCATATTAGATACCTTTAAACGATTTATCATTTCGCTTACTCACGATGAAATTAGTAGAAAACATGTTGACAGTTTACAAGTGGGTAGCGAATTAAATTCTTTAACTACATACCTTTCCTCTAGGCCAGTAGCATCGTCGCTCGTCCTCACCGAGACAGGCGGCGGGCTCGGGCTCCGTGCGGTAGCCCCAGTCGATGCTGGATCCAATGAAGTTCAAGAACATAGACGGTACTTGACTGCCAGTTGGCTCGTCGAAACCTTAACAAATATAACAAACTCAGATCTACGAAGATTTCAAAACTAGTATTTCTTTCACATCTCTATATTCCAGTATGACATCTATTCTATTATGACAAATTATTTACAAAAATTATGACACTGATAACTCACAGCTGTAAAACCAATAACTTGTCTTATTTCGCAACAGCCGTGGTACTTACCGGCTTCCAACAGCAGTACCCTCCAGTGCGGTACCTCAGACAATCTGGCTGCTACCACTGAACCTGATGACCCTCCGCCCACCACTATAAAGTCGTACACAGAGTCCATGTGCCGACGATACTGGGAAAATATTTATTTATTAATTATAAAACCGGATTAATTGTACACAGAGACATTAAGTAAAGGGTTAGAAATCGAGTAATATCCTTAGTTGTTATAATAAGTTTAGTTTTTGTGCTAGAGTAGGTAACAAGCATCTTATAATATTTCTACGGCGAAATTAGCAACAATGAACAAAAATTTATGTCATCATCAGCTCACTATACATCCCCACTGAGCTCAGAGCCTACCCTAAGTTAGGGGTGACTTTTTGATGTGAAAATTTGTGTGCATATTATTTAAAATGGTGCGATGAACTTTATTATAGAATCTTTGTTTTATATTTTCTTATGAACTAGTTATCGCATTTTGATTTATTGTCGAGTGAGAATTCCTCGTCCGCATCTTTTGGGAACGATCTCGTTTGTTAATAATGTTGGAAATTCTCAGCATTGTTACAGTTTTTATATAATTAATTATTTTATAACATTACGTTAGTTTGGTTTCATTGATGTTGATAATTACAGTTCATAGATTTAATATTTTATAACATAAAAGTAAAAAAACACATCTGTGCCGGTATAGTCTTTTGTTGTGCCTGTGAAATTAAAATAGCAATTATTTTTAATCATGTCCCATACTGACAATTTTTTTTTCTTGTAAATTGACTTCAAATGAACAAGAGACAAATAAAAAAAACGAAAAATTATAGTTAAAGTAACCAATTAGTCGAATCAGATAAAAAATGGCATTGTTTCTTTGCCTTACCTGCGCTCTACCACAAGGGTCTTCTAAATCGCACTGGCTCCTTAGGAAAACTTCAAGCAGGCCCATGAAGAGCATAAAAGCGCCACCTCCGCAAGCCGCCGCAAGTGTCGGCCCCGGCTGCGACATCGGACAGTCGCAAGTTATTGCCATCTGTATAACACAATTAGTTTAGGAATCAATTAGAATCAATTTCCACTAAAAAGCCTGAGGTGCTGAACATTAGCAAAACCGCGATTTGGAACTTATGACCGTGGTCCAAGGAAATCGACTAACCTTACTACCAAGACTTCTTTCTATTAGTCATTTAAAATGAAAGGTCCTTAAAAATCTCACTAAACGATAAATAGTATTTAAGTAGCTTTCACCAGTGATTTCGTCCGCGCGGTATTTAAAAACAAACTTAATAAGTATCATATGTGTTTTTCCAGATTATGTTCTATAAATGTGCCAAATTTCATCAAGATCCGTTTAGTCGTTAGAGAGATACCTTCTATCAAACATCTACATTGATGAATGCATCTCATCATTCGAATTTTTAATATTAGTAAGATAGGAAAATAATTATCTTGTGCAAACTTTTTTATAATCTTTTCTAGTTGTGATTTGTTACAACGCCATCTAGTAGTGAAAAAATAGTACTAAATACTTCTGCATTAAAGTTCAAATGTTTCTATTAGATGGGACAAGGTATATGTAAGTATATCGTAATATCACATTCAATGACACATATAAAGCAACCTAATAATTTTGCCTTCAGGCTAAATGTAATAAGATATACAGATTTGTATCACACATACGACATGCGGTATTTTACGTAACATAGATAAATGTTTAAATATCTATCCAGTTTTATATTTCGCAATATTATA
>NW_013532030.1:0-1863 GCF_000836235.2 Papilio xuthus | reverse complement strand
CGCGCAGTATCTTTCAATTTTAGTTTTAGTGATAATTGAATATGAAGATGTCATTATTATTAAATTATAATCAGATCTTTAAAATCTTATCAAGAATGTGACTTATCATTCTCGATAATTTATATTACTTATAATTCTTGACAAGCAAGAATAACACGTAGAATTGACGGTAGTTAATGTAGCAAGTTTCTATAAGACCCATTTTTACACTAAGCGTTTGGGTTCCTGCGGACGGATCCATAACTGGACCGTTTGAATGTTGGACTTTAGCCCTTGGGTAGCCTCTTGGTATGGCCACTTAATTTATTTGATGGTTTATACCTTTATTTACTCTGTAAGGTTACTCTTATCAATTAGGTCTAGGATAGGGGTTTTCGAACGTAGTTAATTCTATACTAAATATTATTATTTACATAACCTGTAACAATGATTTTTACAATCGAGAGTAGAAACTTTTTTTATTCTGACAATTTAGAGTAACTGAAAGCCATTTATATTTTCGATTGTAATAAAACAAGCAAAAGTAAGTTAATTATTTCCTTGTTCAGATATGTTAAAACATATCTGAACAAGGAAAGTTCTAAAGGACGTTCATACGATGATTATAAAAAACAGTATTATCATGGTCATAATACTGTCACTGACTTAACGTGTTATTATGTTCCATTTATTTTGTTATTCCCTACAGCACACAATGGCTAAATGTAGCCCTTAGTGTTGATTATGTATAACAATACAAGAAGAATTAAGTAACTATTTTAAGCCATCATTAGTTGCATAAAAATGTCAGCTTGAGATACCACGACTTCACAGGAGAGAGATCCGAAGTCAATCTTACGAATTTTAAACAGTATTTTAAATTGAAAAAATACTTAAAAATAAGTATTATACAACGGTATTTTGTAAGGCACGAATAAATGTCAATTGTTAATGGATAACTGTAAAATTTAGTGCAAAAAAGGGATGTCCCGTTAAAAATAAAATTGAAAGAACAAAAAAGAAAACAAGTCGCAACTGATTATTATATTTTGTGTCAACTCTATATACCTATCATTAGAATGTTTAATTTCGACAAACATTGTATTTGTAACATTGTATAAATAAGAAACAATTGAAAAAAAAAACTGTAAATGAGAAAATTAAATAAACTATAATATTTAATTAAATTTAATTAATATTAATCCCAACATAAGCATAATATTTATAAAAGTAAACATGTAAGTACTAATAATAATTTTAACAAATTTAATTTAAATCAAATTGCTTCACTTGTGTGCTCATACCGCATAGAAACCAAACCGGTATATGGAACTTCGTTATTTAAATTATGTAAGGCAGCCAGTTATCAACGATTCTTAATAAATTATCCTATATTATCTATAAATATAGTAGATATTTTTTATTATATTAATATGTGAAGCGAAAACTTTGTACCCATTTAAGAAAATTGCGTCAACGGATGAACGTGAAAGACCCAGATAAAGTTAATATCGAAATTAATTAATAAATCCATAAAGTTATTTTTTAAATATTGTTATTAATTGTTGTTAATTTCGATCAAAGAGCGACCACTATTTATCTATAAATAATCCTAAATGTCGGATGATTAAAAGAAGTGGTATATAAAAGTTTATGTTGACTTAAATCATCTTAACCACATCAATTAATGTTAATGTAACATATCTTTGTTACTATATATATACATATTAATAAAATAGAAGAAGAAGAAGAAAAAGAAGAACCTAATCTAATCTAATCTAATATAATCTAATATAATCTAATATAATCTAATATAATCTAATATAATCTAATATAATCTAATCTAATATAATCTAATCTAATATAATCTAATCTAATATAATC
>NW_013532029.1:0-639 GCF_000836235.2 Papilio xuthus | reverse complement strand
ATATGCACGACCTCTTTTAGACTAAGTTTTAATGTAATATGTTCAACAGGTATTTTCTTTTAAACCTTATCTATAGATATCGTATAAAAAAGTCATTGTATCGCGTCTGTTGTCTTCGATAACGAAAGTTGAAATTGACACATGAACTTGAACGAAATTTTTTGTATAAAATTATTGAATTCGTGTAGATATAATGTAGGTTAAGAAAATTTCAATGGCAATTAAACTGTGTGGCTTCATATTCATACATAAGTACTCGTTTCAGATGTTTTAATTTATCTATATACTCTGTATTACCATCATCAGCTCACTATACGTCCCCACTGAGGAGTTCTGGCCTACCCTAAGTTAGGGGAGACTAGGTCATAGTCAACCATGCTCGTCTAGTGTTGGTTGGGCTCTGTATAATACGTGGTTGAAATGATAATATTCTGTACTAATATTATAGATTAATACGTAATAATTATAAGTGGAAAAATTTGATTTATTGCATTGAAAAGTCCCTGAAACTACTAAACCAGTTTGAAAAATTCTTCCACTATTGGCAAGCTTATTCCCAGGTGACCTAGGATCTGGGCCGCGGACGAGAGCGAAAGCGTGCCCGTGGCCCCGTCCCGATGCGTTGGAGGAACAGAGGGG
>NW_013532028.1:0-916 GCF_000836235.2 Papilio xuthus | reverse complement strand
TGTATTGTGGTTTAAAACTAGGTTCAAATATCCAGTGAAATCAGGTCAGTTGCTGTAGGTTTGTCATACCTACTCCGTATTCGTACGTGTGGTAAAAGTATTATATAACAGAAAATAGAAATAAACATAATAAAACATTAAGTAGGTAAATTAAATAAAATATAATAAATGTAACTATATTAATTCTATGTGCTAAATAAATACATGCTTTTGTATGGGAACTTAATGTTATCAGTAACAGAAGAAAAAGCCACCAAGAGGAATCAGGGGCAACCCTGATTCCACTTGGTGGCTTTTTCTTACAGGTTGTTACCCTGTTCTATAACAGGGTAACAACATGTCTATACATGTATTATAAATTTATTCTATAAACATAAACAATTTCAAATTACAAAACATGTTTTAAATATTTTTTGGCGATATATGGGAAGGTTAAAGACTGTCTTAAATACATACAAAATATGAAAGTATATTAGGAACTTGGAAATAAATAAATTCGAATAAAAAACTTTGGATATTGCCTAATCGAGCTACTCGTCTATACAGTACCACGTCGTACCGGCGCGGAATAAAAGAAATTAGTTTTTTCTTTCGTGTCTGAAGTAAGAGATATCGATCGATTTATTTTCCCTTCTTCTTTCCCTTATCCTACACTACTCTACTTACTAAATGTAGGCTAAAACTATCTTCTTGGAAATAATGTGTACAATTAACATAGCAAAGAGTAACGTCGATGGTGACCTGGTGATTGATCATTTTGCTACAATAATCATATCTTATAAATTACCACAAGGCCTTTGTTAGTATAGCTGTTGCCTGCGGTTCCTCCGCGTGGAATTAAAAACATAGTTATAAATATAGATTACGTGACTCGGGGTAGTGTAGCTTCCAAACAGTGAAAGAATTTTTTAAATTG
>NW_013532027.1:0-2848 GCF_000836235.2 Papilio xuthus | reverse complement strand
CTACCAGATTCAATGTTTGTTAACTGTAAACATTTCAATAAGTGAATAGTGTATTTAGACAAGATATTGATTAAGATATGTGTCAACAGTTGCAACTTATTTTCTAACGGGAAAGTAATTTTTTCATGCTTAAATATTATCATGTGTCAAAGTTGGACTGATTTTGATCCGACTACAAAAAGTAGGAGGTTCTTAATTCGTCTGCTTTTTTATTTTGATTACTACGTAACAACTTGTCACATTAACATACATACGAGGTAATTTATAGCTCTTTATATATAGTTTGGTGCATTCGATCTTAAGTGGGAAGAGAATTTGATTATCTGACTATTCAGTCAGTTGCATGTATTACATACCATAAGTACTGGTTGTGTATCAGAGTTAAGTATAACAGTGCCCGCAGCGAGACCTGCGCCGGCACGTGTCCACTTCCACGACACGATACGAAAGTCGTCGTGGGACTTGCTACCATTCAACACGAGCACAGATATTGGTAGAGTTAGTACTTGGTCACCGCCCGCGTCCGCCTTCGGTGGACTGTTCTTATCTGATACCACAAATTGCACATTGTAACACTAATAAGAATATATTTTTGTTTTAAATTAAGAAAGATTGACTATAGACATATCTTCTATGTATTTCATCTTTGACAACACAGAAATAACAATAATGTATATTGAAACCGAGACATTGGTTTCAGAAACCCACAGTTAATAATTTATAGACGGTATACGTTTTATTGAAGTCTAGTTTTTTTTTATATTAAACGCTTAAATAGTATTTTTAACTTACTTTGAGTGACCGTAACGGTGACATTTTTGGTGGCCGAGTTTCCATTATCATCTAATACGGTGAGGGAGAAGACGTATTGTCCTTTAGTAAGGGCAGTCCCGTTGGCCATGGACTCGTTAAATCGGAGTATAGTGGCATTGTTGGGTCCGGACACGCAGCGCCACGTGTACGCCACGATACGATGATCATCGTGAGAAGCAGAACCGTTCAGTATCACCCATGTTTGTGGGAGTGAGATGAACTGCAGTTAAAAAAGTTTCATTCATATCGTCTTTTGATGAGTATTTCAATAGTCTACAGAAACTCTATAGAAAGTATATATCTAGTTAGTTTTTTTTATGATGAATGACTATGTCTTTGTACTGGTGTTTTGTCTCTGTTTCTATGTTTTTGGTCTATGGTAATATGAAATGCAAATATGCATTTCATAAAATCAAAAGGTAAAGACCATTATGACGCCATTTTTAATCTGGACCTTATTAGCCATGTTAACTATATAGCATTACAGTCGAAATTAAATAAGCGAACTTTCGAAAGACCGCTACATTTTCTCGCTTATAAAGGTTTCTCGCTATCCATGTCCGACTGTAGCTTAAATTTAAAACAGTTGCTTGCAGTATTTTTGCACACTCACAGTGTCAGGTCCGGCGTCAGCGACGGGCGGCGTGTTGGTGGGGGGCTTGACGAACACGTGCACTTCCGCTGTGGACACCTGCCCTGACGAGTCTGTCACTTTCAGCACGAATGTATACACACCCTCGGATAGATTTGATAGCTATTGACAAAACAAACAAATCTTACTAATATTATAAATGCGAATGTTTGGAAGGATGGAAAGATGTTTGTAACAAGGTATCTCAAGAACTCGTACAATAACGGATCTCGATGTAGAACATAGTCTGGAAAAAAATATAGGCTATTATTTTTTTAATTCAGCGCGGACTTAGGTGCGGGCAACAGGTAGTTAAGTACACATTAACGGTCGCAATATTTACCAATTATTTACAAATAAAATGTTTTATTTGTAAATAATTAAGTCCGGACAATGACTATAGCTTATCTAGATTTGACTGTATTTTAAAACTTTGATGTGTTGTGATCAGCAACTTGTATATTTCGAGTAGTCAAGATGGTAAAAGAAATCTAAATTCTTCGTCTTAGTTATTTCTTTTTTTTATAACAGAAGGGGGCAAACGAGCAGCGGGAACACCGATGATTTCGAACATTGATTTACCATTTTGGTTGTCTATATGAAGAATTCCATCTGCAGTTTTATATGTATGTTTTTAAATATACAGACCTGTAAGTATGGTGAATGTGTGTTCTGCATATCCACTGCTTTGTTCTCGTCCTCGGCTGACTTAGTCCATTCCCAGGAAGTGATCTCATGGTCATCCGTGGAGAGGCTGCCGTTCAATGTCAAGTTGTTGTTGGGTAAATATATTATTACATCTTGGCCTAAAACATAGTTTGTAGTTAAACAAAGAATATGATTTTTTTTAATAGGCAAGAGAATACATAAAAAAATACTTGTAGAATAATTAATTTGAAATAATAAAAAAAAAACTGAAAATACCTGCATTTGCTTCTGGTGGATAATCAATATGATTCAAAACAGTTATGTTAGCGGTTGTAAAATTTTTGACATGGTCGGAATCTTCTACAGTCAGTTTGAATGTATAGTTGCCGGGCTGTTTCAAGTCTTTCAACACTAGTGTGGGTCCATCTTGCAATGGTGGTTGGTAACCAATAGGCCCTGCAGTCAAGGTCCAATGCCACGATATTATTGCATCATCATCCTAAAATAAAAATTAGGTACAAGATACATGAAAGTAAAATAGTAGTAACTGTTTAAGCGAGAGTCCAAAGGACTTAGAGGTTTTCCTCTAACCCGAGTTTTTCGCTTATGGAAGTCGTCTGTAGCAGACAATAACTCTCGCTTATAGAGGTTTCTCGCTTATCTAGATTAGTCTCTATATGTTCAAGATTAGTTTTATTAATAGACTGCACCACTTTGTACATTAATTATTCACATATTTTGTAAAAAAATATGAAA
>NW_013532026.1:0-1597 GCF_000836235.2 Papilio xuthus | reverse complement strand
TGAATTTCTTCCCAAACAAAATATGCAGGTTGCTTTACAAATATTATGTGATAAAAAATAAATACTATCATTACAATGTATAAACCTGAAGAGTTTAATCAAGAGTTTCCATTGCCCCCTTCAGCATTATTTCATCCCGCTGATCCTGCTCACAAAAGACAGTATATTTTGTACAACGTGTTAAGCATTACCTGTGGTGTTGTAACTGAGACCACAAATTTTACAATACGATTCAACTCGCTACTCCTACAATTTGCATTTCGAATTGGATAACCACTATAACAGTAAAGTGAAACTATTATGTTAGTGTAATGCAGATTGTTATTAATTTAAGCTACGGTCCGTCCGGTCAGTAATTAGGATGCGGTAAGCAATCAAATGATTCCGTTCTCAAAACTAACTTAATCCTTTGAATACGATTGTATGGTCTTTTACTAAGATATTATCAAAGGTAGCTAAAACTAAAAGTATTTAACGGTTTAAAATTTGAATAAAATCAATACCTTAACCTTGAGGTGAAGTTTCTTTTCAGTAGACATTGTTGCATTGTGTAGTTCTGAGACCTACAGCTCATCATCATCGTTGACATAAATAACTTGCAGATTGACCTCTTTCCAAGCTTCTGGCTGTTTGCCAGCCCTAGGTAGGTTTTTGTTACAGCCTTCTTTCACTAGCATTTACTTCAAACTTCAATTAACTTGTGTCGTGTATATCTCATAATTTTTGCATCTTAAATGTGTATTCAGCAGAGTAGAAAGCACAACAACAAAGTTCTTTTAAGATTATTTCCTTATACATTATTAGCGGTCGCTCGCGTCTCTGTCCGCACGGAATATAAAAAATTTCCATAGTAGACTATGTGTTCTTCGAAACTATGTTCAACATGTGTACCAAATATAATCAAAATCCGTTGAGGTGTTCCGGAGATATCTTCAAACATCTATCCATCCATTCATCTAAACATTCGAATTTATAATATTAGTGTAAAGTAAAGTAATATATATTATCTAATATAGGCTGAAAAGTTGTTATTTTACTGTCTATTATAAAGAATTTTCATATTATAAATAATAAATTAAATAAAAATCCCGCTTACTTTACACATCGCATTTGGCAACTAAGAAAACATATCAACGGTTAAGTGCTTGTCCGTTGAAAGGATGAAACAACGATTTCGATGCATTAGTGTAGAAATAAATCCTTTACTCTTTAATGGACTTTGAAAACTAGTCCGAAATCGTCAGAGCGTACACGGAGTTTAGTAATAAAACTTTTTTTGGTCAATGTTCTGACACAGTACGACATAGTTTGAAGTAACAAGAAAATTTATCTTACTTAATGAGAACCTTTTACACAAGCATCAAAATGTATTCAGACAGATCCGAAATACGTAAATTAAATCTATTTAAATTTTAACATATTTATAATTACGATCGAGATCAAATAGGAAAACTTAAGTTATTATCATTTTTCCAAACTTTGCAGAAGTTTAGACTTAATAATAATCTTAACAAAATTCTCTGGCTATTTTAAAATGTCTTCGTTTATTGACTTTACTAACATATCCGAAGCAACAAAATTATAAGATAAGGAATGT
>NW_013532025.1:0-4315 GCF_000836235.2 Papilio xuthus | reverse complement strand
GATTGTTAATTTATACAAACTCATTCTCATAGAATTTAATACTTACTGTATGAAGATTTTATGCATAGCAGTTTTGATATGTATACAATATTTTATCAAATAAATTAGTTTTAAAAATGCTAAATGTTTCATTCACACATATACAAATTATGTGATTACGTTTTAAGATGATTTGGAACGAAAATAAAGTCAAAAGCGCCTATTTTTAACGCATCCATACATTTGAAATTCAAAATATTAATATGTACAATGTTATATTGAAATTATACGTATAGAAAAGTTTGCTACATTGCTTTTGGTAGGGGTGGATGAAAAAAGGCATAGCAAATATAAAATATTTTATAGGCGTCGAACATACCTTTATCCTGTTCTTTTTCTCCACGCTTTTTTATTGAAGGAATAATGTAAAAGGAAGATGGATTTTTCACCTTTTGCTATAAAAATTAAGTAAATGACATTAATAGCAAAATAAAACAAAAACGCTAGTCGATATAAGACTGGCAAGTTTCGATTTCGAGGTTTTTTATTTCAATTTTCTTGTCTTTCACTACATAAAACCTAAAAGGAAATAACACAAATAATTTTAATTTAAAATACACATGTTTTACACTGAGTTTTGTGTCCTATGAAATATTGGGTTTTCATTATAATTAAAGCGATGTTTTTTTATATTACATAAAGACAAAAATATTTATTAAGTGTATAGATAATAATTTATGTACATTTTGAGTATTAACATGTGAATTGGAATGTCTTAGGTGACATTAAGTCGAAGGTAATTTAAATACCGAAATATCAAGGTTTTTGTAGCAAAATAAAATAAAGTAGGTACTTAATATTCGCTTAATAATCATTCAAAACCGCACTATAGGTGGGTTTCGACTAGCACAACTCTTCTATAAAAACATATTGTTATCTATAATATGTTTTTTTAAGAGTATGATACGACAATCTGTTCTTTTAAGAGTGTTACCCTAGGAAGTGTACGGTTACATTCGTAAATTTTAATTTGAAAGCCCTTTCGCACACAATGCGATTTAAATCTTCGAAACTAATATTATAAGCTATGCTAGTACCGCGTTGCGCAGTTTGAATCGTCGACACCAGTTGTCTATTCGATTAGTAGTGTAGATTTGCTCCGTCGTTTTGAAAATCATAATCACAGTCTTTGGTTATGACAGATAGAAATGTCGGCGATCGGTCGTAATGCGTAAGTCGTTAACCGACTAAAGTCGCTGGGATTCAAATATTTACGTCGCCTTGTGTACAAAGGGCCTAATATTTAAATGTCATGTGGTATAGGTTTATATTAAAACAACATTTATGGACGTTTAACATTTATCACATAATAAATGCAATACTAAAATTACAGTTTATTTTTATAATTCTCTTACAATTATTTATTAACACGAATGTTTTATATTGATGAGTTTTTAAATTGCGGTTTTAACTTCCAGAGAGTGGTCCTTTTTGAAGATTTTGACTGAACTCGCCGTAGTTTTTGTTATCTGAGCGTCCAATACTGTTAAGATTCACATCTCCCAGATTGACGTTTAAATTATTGTTCACAGCTGGCTGGGTTTGGGCGCTAGGTGGTGCTTGCAGCGCTGCGCTGTTCGCCTGGTCTTTGGTCTGTATCGGTATGTCCAATGGTTTTGCCGATTCCACAATCACAGTTCCGGCAAGATCCTTCGTCTTTGATTGTACTCGTTGTAATCCATCTAAGTTCGGTGTCAGAGCTTTGCATTTAAAACACACTACTAGCAATAATAATATAACAGTCTTTGTTCTCATTTTTTTGTTGAATGCGTTCACGTAACGAATACAGGCAATGGACTGAGACTTAGTCAGTTCTTAACATTCCTTTATATAGAACCAGTTCGTTGGAAATAGAAGCAGGTACGTTGTGCGTGAATTATTAAGGTGGTTTGTAGCAACAGCGTGAGACATATTACAGGTTATCAGAAGGTATTTAAAAGTCTTTTTATTTCATTAAAGTGTCATCTTTATACATATTAATAAAAATTGGAGTGTTCGAATGTATAATAGAAAAAAAATCAAAATACACGATTTATTTGCGTTGCTGATAAGGCAAAAACATGTTTTTACAATCTATTATATAATAAGGCAAAGCGAAAAATTTTGAATTTTTGTACGTAACGAATAATCTCCAAAACTACTGGACTGATATCAAAAATTATTTTGCCATTATAAAGTTACATTATCTGTGAGTCACATAGGCTATATTTCCTAGATTTTTTAAAGTCGCACGGACGACGTCGTGGGCAAAAGATAGTTGTAAACATGTACTTTTATGTCGAGAAGTACTATTAAATATAGTATCGAGTTTTAGTTCATTTTTATCCGAATAGTAAATTCTTTTTTTTTGTATCATAAGGTGGCAAACGAGCGAGCGGCCACCTGAAATCGCTGAAATAGCGAAGTGACTGTTGCCCATAGACATACGTAAATTCGTGTGATAGTTAATAAAACTACGGTATATATTGTAAAATTGTACTGAACAACAATAAATTTGTTAACTATGTTAGTTATTATGGAATATTTTAATTAAAAATTAAGATGAAACAACATCAATAAACTATAAAATAATTGCAAATTACAAAACAATTTTTAAAAAGCAGCTCTTCAAGGCATAAATTCGAAAAAAAAATGATTAAATAGTATCCTATGTCCGTCTCTTGGCTCTAAGCTACCTCTTCACCAATTTTTAGCCATATCAGTAAAGCCGTTCTTGAATTATAAATAGTGTAACTAACACGACTTTCTTTTATACATATAGGTAGTGATGATAAATAAAGAATGAAAAATATTAAAGGTCAAAATTATTAACAGTGAAAACAAATTCGTTAAGGTGTGCTGATGTAACCTAAAATTAATCAACAGAGCGACACTTTATTAATAGTGTTTGGATTTAATTTAAAAATTATAAAACTGTGAATTTTTAATACGTTTATTATACTTCATACTAAATTTTGTTAATTAACCATCAGTTTCTGAAACCAAAATCTCTGTTTAAAACATACTGTTATGTCAAACATATGTTTTAAATGAAGATTTTGGTCTCAGAAATCCACGATAATACGCATAATCCTTTAAATTAAACAAAATGATATTTTCAACGAGCTCAAAGTGCAAACCTCATAAAGTATGTAATTCCAAAGAAACTTCTTATCAATTAGTAAGGCACATTTTAACTTTGGTTTTTAATAAATATTTGGTGACGACATTTAACTTACTTCTAAAGTAATTCTAACATTTTTTTTGCATTTTAATTGTAAACACAATAAGGACAATCATAATTAGTTCAACACAACGTATTATAGAGATTATAAATAGCTAAGAAAATTAAATTTGCATTTTTTAATAAAGAAATTTTTTCAACAAAAGAACAAGTTTAGATTTATTGAACAATTTATAAACAAATAATTTAATATATTAGTTAACTTAATAATCTTTTTTTAAAAAGAATACAGAAATGAATGCTCAATTTCTTAATATAAATAATTGTTTCAATACAGAAAAAAAGTTACATTTTTTGGGTTTACATTTTCAATATTATTCCTGTAAAAAAATTAGCTTAAATTAACTTTAAGTGATGTACTAGTTGTAATTTTAGGTTATTCGTACACAAGGCTACGCAAATCTCGGATACTATTGTTTGATACTTTTGGTCGCTGATATGCGTAGCGTGTCGTCATACAGACAAATTGGATCGTCGACGTTAGTCGTCTATTCGGTTAGTGCGGGCAAAGCAACTACACTACTGACACGTATTTACAAAACGTTAACTATATTAGATCTGCTCTGCCATTTTGAAAAAACGCGGCAACTTCTGTCCGACAATATTGACAAATAGCGAGCGAGCGTTTGCTTTGGCGACGTAATGTCGGCGACACGTGCCTGTGTACGAACCCTTATGATATCGCATTAAGACTCGTAGATACGAAAATCGCCTAGTATCGAAGATTTATGGAACTTTGTGTACTATGGGCCTTAGTTATTTCTTAATTATTTAATTTGCTTACATTTCTGTACAAACGAAAATTCATTACATATATTTAGTTAGAACCTAATGCGATAAGATACGCTTATATTTAATAAAGTATAGCACCATTAAAAAAACTCGAGATAAGTTAAACAAATCAATTTTAAACTCAGTAAAATAATGTCAAATTTAAAAACACGTACATAGATTTTTTTTTGCTTCAAAATAAAGCAATCTACCAGGTTTAAAAATTAAATAAAATATGCATTTGAAATCAGGACTTTTAGCGTATTATTGTTGCAAATGACA
>NW_013532024.1:0-1864 GCF_000836235.2 Papilio xuthus | reverse complement strand
TTAAACATATAACTGAGAAAAAAGTAATAATAAATTTACCTAACATTTTTAGTTAACAGGGATAAAATCTCTAGATTTAGTTCCTGAATACTGTCTAATACTAAAATGATGAACTTTATGATTTTATACACGAGAATTTTCCGGCCGACGATAATTTCGATTTATTGAAAGAAAAAAAAATAATTTTACGCTTATTATAAGCATATTGGGAATTAAATTAATATAAACATACTCGTTTAATAATATACTTTTGCCGCCTTTTTTTAATTCTGTACAGATAAAGTTGCCGGCAAAAGCTATCACATAATTCTTATTTCGAAGGTTAAATTCAGTCAATTTAGAGAGGAGATAAAAACACTTTGAATCCGACCGAATTGTTTTTTGTGTTTATTAATTAATTTTCTCTAGTTTATAGACTATCATTAACCAATAAAAAATATATATTTTTGTCGTTGTAAAGTTAATTTAGTGCGCATGCGCATGCCCATAAATAGCTGCGACAATTTCATTATAGAGTATTTTTTGACATAATAGTTTCTTTAAATAAACATAAATAAATACTTATTTTATCACACTTACTTTGTAATTTATATATTCAGTAGTTAAATTTACTTATGAAGATTATTTTTAAGTTTACATAAAAATGACGTATTTGTTTCGAAATTAAACTAAGATGGTATTTTAATAATTTATTTATCTTGTATTGGAACACATTTGCCATTGACTCTAATATAGCCAGAGGGACATTTTTTCGGAAAAATATCTCTAGTATGTGGCGATAGCTCCAGCTGTTCTTGGTCTGCTGTGCCGAAACTATTTCCATTTTGATTCGTATCTTGCAATATAGACTCGACTGTGTTTCTTTTGATTCTTTGCATTTCATCGATTTTCTTCAGATAAATATTATTTTTGTATAGTACATTGGATTGTAAGCTATCACTGGTTTCCACATATTTACTTGTACATACAGGAATTAAACATAAAAGTGATAACAAAGTGAAAATTTTACCTAACATTTTTATGACAGTTTCACGTTATATCTTTTTAGTACCTGACTGGTGTTCTAAGTCTAAACGATACGTTTTTATAAACAAGAATTTAACGCATGTCGATAACTTGAATTTATTGTAAATAAAATAATTTTACGCTTCTACGAGCATATTGAGATTGAAATTGATAGAATTATATTTTACTCTTTAAATAACATTTCATGCCGTTTTACGTAATAGTGTTCAAAATATGCATTAAATTCATAGATAAAGGAGTTAAAGTGGAGGTTCTTTTAAAAGAAATCTGCATAGTGTGTGTTTTTGTGGATAAAATTTTGTAGATAAAAAGGCATGTGGACAAGAATTAAAGAAACCATTTTTCATGTAGTTGCACTATGAAATTTTTTACATTTCATTAAGATCAATATGTTAAGTACCCTAAACAAGTTATTAAAACTCCTTGTATAATACGCAATAGTTTGTTTAATCGACCAATCTCGTTACAGTTTTGTATTATTATATAATCTGGATTAGGTATCAATAGGTACATATTGTATCTTTTAGACCAGCTAAAATTATGCAATAAACAGCAATATGGTTTGAATTAAGAATACGAATCGTAAATAAAATTAATAAAACGACTTAGGAATTCCAAATTCTTTTTTAAAACAGTTTTGGCCGGATACAACAAGTGAAAAAAGTCTGCGGCACAAAACAACAAAATACACTTTTTGTTCTTAAAAATACTCTTTATTCAAGTTCGAATGCGTCCTCTAATTATTCTTTGATCGGAACACATTTTCCATCGACTTTAACATGACCTGACGGACATTTATCTCCTACGAAGGAAGCTCGGTCCTCAAGGCTCACATTGA
>NW_013532023.1:0-2041 GCF_000836235.2 Papilio xuthus | reverse complement strand
CGGTTCAGATATCCTTGTTTGACTATTATAGTACAGTTTATACATGCAAAATTTTGTATTACTATTTAAATAAAAAAAATGTGTTTATAAAAATTTATATTGATGTATATTGTTCCAGTTGTGGTGTACTTCATAACCAATAAGGTATCGGACGCCGAGACCGACCTGAGGCCCTACGCCGACAAGATATTCGACTTGTCCGGCGGAGACCAGACCGAGGAGACTGACAAACCAAAGGTACCACATTATTATAACATTAATAAAATTTAAAAGCCCACAGCTATAAGTATTAAGTAAACACAGGGACATTAAGTTCCATTCCATGGTGCCGACCATTTAATTATTTGACTTTTTATTTATTTTGTTAAAATGACGTGATAAAAAACAAGCCTAGCTAATCTTATATAGTTATGTCAGAAAAAGTGTTCCAACAGAAATAATTTGCAGCAAAACGTCTACCATATTGTCTATGTCTACCATAGAGTTAAGAATTTATGTTAGAAGTATGGTATAAATGTAGCATGCATTATGGTGTGTTTGTTGCAGTGCCTGTGGTCGCTGTTCTACAACGTGAAGGACACGAGCGGCGCGGCGGGCAGCGCGGCCGCCGGAGTGCACGTCTGCTCCGGACCTGATGCCGGACTGGACTTCGACAGAGCTGTCGAGCAGGTCAGCAACTCCCTCAATCCCAACGCTCCACACACACCACACGACCTCTCATCCTTACTATTCATATGAATTCCTGAATTTAACAGGTGACTGTCAACGTGCTTTTAATGATATTTAACTTGCAATTTCTTAACAAATAAAGATAAATAAATGTTCTGGCCATTAAGCCCGGAGAGAAGAAAAAAAAACTCTGTGCATAAACGAGATATAAGGGAGGAGTGGCAACTTGAAGCGGGTCACTACTACACGATGACCACTATCACTCCAACAAGAGTGCAATGGTAGAGAACATGTTATAGTAGGCCACCTAGCAAGCGTTCAACCATCACGGAAGTCGAAACAAATCTTTGAAAAATTGAGTACAATGGTTTAGTACTTGTGCTTTTACCGATTTGTATCCTTCTCCGGTGTCATAGGACAAAAAAACAGGCGTTTTCATTCTTGCTAAAGTATATCCGTGATAATTTAATTAGGTAAAACCTAAACTATGATGTCAACTAAGAAATAATCTAAAATCGACTACATTATTACTTTTTGATGTGAAATTATTTTTATATCTTTTGATATTTTCTACATCCATATAAAATGTCAGATCTTTAGACACGTGACTGACATGACTTTTGTAGCTTGATCCCTTATTTTTTATGTTAAATATATTATAATATGATAAGTTTACTACGACATTGTAACATTGAGATAACCTCTTTTAATCTAATGTTATGTAGTAATAGATAATTTAGATTTTAAATGTCTCGCTTACACAAAACGAAACTATATAGACTCCAAAGTTTATATAAAAGAGTAATTTTGAAACATTTATTTACTAATTGTATCATACTAAATTTATCAGAATATGTACTCCAATATGAAGTTTCTTTGGCAATTTTTCCGAAATTTACATTTTTGGTTGTATATTATTCAAATGTGTTAGTATCATGTTTATATAACCCTTCTTTTATCGTTCATCATTAACAACGATGACTAAAATATTCATATGTAACTATAATGAAATATTAAAATTTTTGTATATTTATTCTGTAGGTAGATAGATAGTTTCTAAGGCCGCCTTTATCTGTACTTGTAGACTGATATTTCCCTTTAAAAATTAATTAGGTCTCAGTAACACTTTATCCTAACGACAAGATGTCGTCCGCAACTCCGTATGCGCGGAATTAAAAAAAAAACTGAATGCCAAATTTCATCATGGTTCGTTGTAAAACGATCTTCCATAAAATTCAAACCAAACAGACGAGAAGTACCCTATATTTTCTGTCCTACTATTGCTTGGGATTATAATTTTTAAACTAATTTTGTTTGGCAGGCGGAACAGATCTTCAAGAAGATCTGCCCTGGCGAGGAGTTCCTGCCGCGT
>NW_013532022.1:0-1061 GCF_000836235.2 Papilio xuthus | reverse complement strand
TGCTGCACGCGCCGGCCTGCCTGCCGGACCACTGGCTGCGGCGAGTGCTGCGTGCGGCGCTGCGCCCCTTGCTCCTGCACTGCCCACCCGCGCACTACGCCGATGTCGCCTTGCCCCTACTGGAACACCTCGCACCATTCAGTCAGTACTTGAACTTTGACTGCTTCGATACATTGCTGATAAACTACGATAAACATCCTTAATGATGTATGTTTTTTGTACGGCAGTGCTGGTGCATCTGTCGCAGCGCTGGGAGTACGTGACGTCACTATATGAGTCGGGTAAACTGGAGGAGGAGGGCGGCAGCGAGTCGCAGGAGGTGCTCGAGGACATGCTCGTGCGACACCTCACTAGGGAACATCTCGAGCTACTAAAGGTATGTACACGTGCCTAAATACGACTATAAATGTCATTTCGATTTGAAGAGTAATTAAACCATTGTTGGGTTGTTGTCAGATCTCGCTAGTGGACACAGCGGGTGGGGGCGGCGGCGGGGGTGAGACGGGCGACATGGAGGAGGAGAGCGCGGCGCCGCAGCGCGCACCCGAGCACGTGTCCGAGCTGGGCGCGCTCGTGCTCGCAGTGCCTGTGCTCGGCCCCACCGTGCTGCACACCGTTAGTACTAAACATTAATAAATCTACATCACATATTGCCTTGCCTACCTCTTAGTGCACATTCATACTTAATATACACTATACAAGTTCTTTAGTGACCATTAACGACTTTGATTGTGGTAGATAAATTAGAGAAAGAGAGATATTGTACACATTTGATGTGCAGATACTGCGTGCACTGACGTGGAACGACTCGACGTCTTCGCTGCGCGCGTGTGCGCTGGCGCTGCCGGCGTTACGCGCGGCGCTGGCTGCAGGTCGTGTGGGCGCGGCGGACGCGAGCGGCGCGCTGGCCGCCGTGCTGCAGGCACTTCGCACGCATGGACAACACGATGCCAACCAGGCAGCACTGCTCGCTCTCGCCGTACAGGTCGGTGTACTAGTTAATTTAATATTTAAGATATGTAAGTAAGTCTTTAAGAAGTGTGTGTGTTTGTGTGCGTGCT
>NW_013532021.1:0-587 GCF_000836235.2 Papilio xuthus | reverse complement strand
CCTAGTGACTAAGTAACAGCAGGAACCGAGTTGACGTCACCGCTCTCCCACCAAGTCCTTATCGCGCAATTTTTTTTTCTAGGAAAGTGTTTGTGTAAATTCCAAGTCATACAACCCGAAGCGATAACCTATAATATTCCCGTATGTTTTTGTTCTGTGACACGACTGACCCTCACTACTACCAATTCATAGAAAAATATGTATTAGACCGAATAATTAGTTACGGCGTAAAAAAGGCAGTATTATGACCATTAAATACAAATACTTATGTATGGGTAGATTTGTGAATATTGAAGAATCAATAGATATGTACAATGATCGTAGTGGACGCAAGTGAATATTGCATACGATTAAGTAATTTTGTTATTATATAATGACAGAAAATTCTGACGATCGGTATGTGTGCAACGTAGGTACAACAAAACTATTCTCTATATTAAACTACACATCCTTAAATAACCTTATATTAATATCATGTCTATTTTAACAGGAATTGCTATAAGATTAATATTAATAGTACCAGAGTAAAGTTAGGGGATGAGCTTGTTTTTATAAATATTGTTAACAAGCGGTCGAGGTTGCGCGAA
>NW_013532020.1:0-2076 GCF_000836235.2 Papilio xuthus | reverse complement strand
AATACAGAGTTTTCGAATATTGCTAAAATATAAATCGTCCGTAAAGTATTAAAATATGAGCATTTTTGTACATCGATATCATATGACTTAGTGCTTTGACCTGGCGACGTTTAAATTCATAACTTGTGAAGGTCAACAAGACGCATCCATTACATCTATAAACACATTTTATTTCTAAACTAGCTGACGCAGGCGACTCCGTCCGCGCCGAATTAAAAAAAATATTGAGTAGCCTATGTGTTCTTCCACACTATAGTCTACAGTCGTGCCAAATTTCATCCGTTGAGCCGTTCTGGAGATACCTACAAACATCCATCCATCCATCTAAACATTCGCATTTATAAGATTGTAAGATATAAAATTGCACTTTAATTCTAAGCGAAACCTTGGATACTTTTGGGTAAATAAGAAACTGGAGACGCTTTTAGTATTGGATTGTTGAGAGGTAAGCCAATGAGTAGATTGTACTTTAAAATTAATATTCAACTGTCATTGATATAGCACATATAATTAGCGCTTGTAATAAATCTTTAAGTTCATCATAATAAAACGTGAATGGTGGATAAGACACGGCTGGTGCAGAGCACAAAATTATATATAGAGTGTGCATTAAATCGAACTGAGAGTGGAGTAAGCCGACTTGAAACATTAATCTCAATCTTAAATGCATTAATATCTATTTATTGCCAGTCTCAATTACAGGTACGTGCATTACACGAGGATGGCATAGCTCATAGTCAGTCTGGATTAGATAAATCAATCGGAAATAATGATTGCATTTGAAGATGGAAATGGATTAGTGTAAACGCGTCATTACGAGAAGTGAGAACTATCATTGCAAATATAAAAAATGAATAAATTATGCTTCAATTAAAATGTGAAAAACTCAATGTGTAGTTAAATAAATTGCTGATAAGTAAATAACCTTTATGTCATATCTTTCTCCGTAAAGAACTACATTTCTTTTTAAGAAAAAATACGGCTATTTATACATGTGCAACCTACACGTATCTGAGAAGTAATTCAAAGATATGTGTGAAGTCAACCAACCCGCACTTGGCCAGCGTGGTTGACTATGGCCTAATCACCCTGAACTTAGGGTAGGCTCCGAGCCCCTCGGTGGGGACGTACAGTGAGCTGATGATGATGGTACATGTAAAGTGTCAAGTCACACTGTAGTAACTATTTGATTATAAGGTAGATGTTAGACAAGATGCATTTTGTATTAGTTTGAGAGCAGCCACAATTGTTCATACTGAATCCTCAATGAACAATCACAATAACACTGCATTGTCTTCAATAGATACTAAGATTACTTCTCATAGGTGGACTCATTGCTATTTAAATAATAAATGATTAATTTTATCAATCCGAATGTTTAGATGGATGGATGTTTGTTTAAATATATCACCGGAATGGGTCAACGGATCTCGCCGAAATTTGGCACATAATCGGGAAGAACACATAGGCTACTTATTAACTTTTTTATAATTCCGCGCAGACAGAGTCGCGGGCGACAGCTAGTAACTATAATGTTGTTTGTGCCAGTTGCTGATCTTTGTGTATATCGGTACTTGAAAGCAGTAACTGTTAAGCAATAGGCATATGCGTGAATTATGACAGTGTAACTTTTACATAACGTCTGGTTTGACTCAAAAACAGAATGCTTATGGCTTTTGTGATACAAAATGTATGGTCTTTGTGTCGTATTTTTGTTGTTTGGCAGTCATTAGAAGATAATTTTTCGTATTTTTTTTCACATAAATCATCCAGTCGAATGGCTGAATTCGAATCCATGAGTCTCAAGTACACTGAACCATAATCTAAATCTGCGATTCTTTATTGCTTGCGTATTACGTCTATGGTCACTTTTTTAGAGGTACCAAGTGACCGCTGGCCTGTTTAACACCTTCTAATAAAATAAAAAAAAACTTTCTAACATAATCCATGTCACAACAATATAATCGAATGAAAGTGAACTCGACAGACTGGTGGCACTAAACGTGTTAAACGTGGGTTTCTGTGACTAAAATCCCCTTAAAAATATGTTGTTAACTCTGTTTTGTTAAAGATAAT
>NW_013532019.1:0-747 GCF_000836235.2 Papilio xuthus | reverse complement strand
CCGTGCGATGTTCATTTACCAGGTTACCGCAGCTTCGATACTGTTACTGGAATTTATTGCACGATCAAAATATCATAAATACATAATAATTCACTTAATTTATAAACAGAATTTAGCAATGTATCTAAAAAGTAGGTTCTATATACTAGGTACATATTTGTTTTAGAATAATTATTAAGTCTTTCGTTCTTTTTAGATTCCAGAAAAAAAACTCTAAGAAAAAAATAAAACAAAAAACAAATAAAGTAGAGAAATAGTAACAAAACGAAAAAATTGCGATTGATTAGATACGACCGATTTATTAGATAAACAGTTCTGCAGTTCATAGGCATCGTTGATCACCTCGGTATTCCCGCTGCCCGTTTGCCCTATTATCTTATTTAAAAAATGAGTTCAAACTACATTAACTGTGCTTAATATCCATCTATTTAGGTAATTGTCGTGACAACACTAGTAAAGTGACAAGTGAAAACGCTTATCAGCTTGTCTCATCGTTTCGGCGACGATGTTAATGTAAACTATAATGGAAAGATAAAATCTATTACAATCAGGTCACCCACCGCGGTTCCAAAAATCGAATATATTACTGATTGGAAATTATATCACGTTTTAAATATACCGTTGCGTCTATCTAGAAATCAAAAAAATGTGTTATCATGTGGAATATCTGCAAGCTAAAACTACTACTATTAACTTAATTGAATAAACTGCACGCAAATTAGTCATGAAGTAAATATTGATTACGTC
>NW_013532018.1:9842-10810 GCF_000836235.2 Papilio xuthus | reverse complement strand
AACTGGAACCGTCGCTACAATTGCTTTCAGGTTATTGTTTTTCGCGCAACAAAAGAGGAAAATACTAAAAGCTACACTCGTATATGTAAAACATCAACATGTTACAACATAAAAATATCTCAAAATTTAATATATCCCAGTTATCTCATACAGTATAGTCAAAGAAACAAAGTTAAAAACTGGAACCGACAATCCCTTTAATTATTTAATTTTTTTAAATACATATCTACTTTCAATTGTCCTTTCCACATCCTAAATTAATCTTGATATATTAAAGAACAGAAGCAGATTACCACAAAGAAGTCTGTAGATATAATCAGTGTTAAAATGTATCACAGTTGGGACAAAATTAGCTTTAATTCCGCCTCATCTCGGAGCTCGTAAAAATACAGCCAATTAACACAGAATTTATTATCTTCTCCGCACGACCTAATTACATTTTATTTTATACGGAATTGTTATTTAAACGGATCAATTCTATTAAAAGGATAACCTTAAATATTTTAATTGAAATAGAAAAGAAATAAATCGGAGGAAAAATGCATTAGGACAAAGAAAGTTATGTTTTTTTTAATACTATAATCAATAACCAGCCAAGTTTATTTTATATTTTCACTGGAATATTCAAAGAAATTTACGATAAAAAAACGGTGCAAGAAGTTTCTAGTAGAAAAAAACGTAGCAAATTGTTAAGCAACTTATATTTCGTATAATTTAAGTTTTCAGATATTTAAATGTAATTGCATATAAAATGATCCACAAGCAAATTTTGTAATGTTCATGATGTAATATGTAAATATAAAATTCATTACACAATTTATATGCACACGGAATCTGTTTTGCAGTGGCACCCTCACGGTCAAAAACAAAACTGGTTTGCGCCCGTTTTAATAAAGATCCCATCCCATTTTAATATTCATACCATAATTTACGTTTGTATGATATTTAGTGATTATGCATCCGAACTC
>NW_013532018.1:2733-6804 GCF_000836235.2 Papilio xuthus | reverse complement strand
TAAACTTTTATATAAATACTAGCTGTCCGTCCGCGCGGAATTAAAAAAAAACTCAATGAGTAGTCTATGTATTCCAGGCTATGTTCTACATTTACGCCAAACTAGCTGTCGCCGGCGATTCCGTCCGCACGGAATTAAAAAAAACTTTATAAGTAGCTCATGTGTTCTTACACACTATGTTCTATATTTGTGAAAAAAATTCACGAGACCGGTTGAGCCGTTCTGGAGACACCTTCTAACATTCATGAAAACATTCGCATTTATAATATTAGTAAGATACAAAGCACGTAACTATATTTACGTATGTAAAATACACTATTCGTATTTTACATTTTTGTATTTTAAAACAACTAAAACATTATTTGAGCGAAACATAGCAGAGCTGTTAAATCAAAGGCATATTTTTCATAATCTTATAATATATTTATTTCCAGAGGCAAGCGCGGTCCGACGGCCCGCCATAAACAAACGCCGGAAGCCATCCTTATAAATAAACATAGGGCCGCGTGTTCACGGAAAATAGCTCGCTATTTGTACGTAATAAATACACTATTCAAAGTAACGCGGTATTCGCTTATAAACAGAGATTTAACGATACTCACATTCTACTGTTGTACGAACGCCTTAACCAAATGTAAGAACTCCGCCGTTTAAATAAAAAAAAAATCTAGTAGCTTTCGACATTCTAGGCTGAAATACGGCTAACCTAAGATAAGTCTAGATAGATATGTCAACAAACATAAAGTATGCTCGTACTATTGTCAATCCTATTATTTTTAATAGTTTAATTTTAATTTCATATCAAAATTATTGATAAAATAACAGTACATTAACGGTTTCTGGTTTCTTAATAAAGGTTTCTAAATTAAAAATCTCCGTTTAAAATATATTGTCATCTCTGTTTTGTTAAAGGTAATGACAAGGATGAAGATATGTTTTATACAGGAGATTTTAGTCTCAGAAACCAACGATAATAGTGTTGATTCCTAAAAATTCAATAATTTCAATAACCTATACGAGCTAAATGATATTAAACAAATCATGAAATCAAAACCCATCCGTTCCATTTTCCCGCGTATCTCTCGTCCTTGGACACAAACTGACACAAATGCTGTCATGTTACGCCAACACATATCTGACGGAAACGGAAGGACAACTCGTCACAATCGGCGCCATGTTGAATCACAATGACATTCCAGTGGCACTGGATAAGTAGATTGGTATTACGGTATGTTGGGCCGTTGTACTTTGTATCGTAATAAATTGAATATAATTCATACAGAATAAGAAGATAAGAAAGCTTAATTGGATACGTGTGTTAGATTCTATAAAAATTGACGGCTTCGAATGCCAAAGAAGAGGTTTGTTTTAACTGTTTTCAGATATCTTCACGGTTCGAAATATCGGCGCGAATCGCTGTTCCAAACATAATATTAGGTGTATCAGGGATGCGGGGGGAGAGTACTGCCAGTGCGACAATGACTTCGAGCCGCCAAGATATTTTAAAAGAGTAATACAAAGTTGTCTGAATAGACTATATCTTAGTTGGTGTTACCTCGTCTGCGGGCTTGGTGGGCGTGATGGCGACGGTCTCGTTGAAGCAGAGGCAGGCGCAGTAGTGCCTGTTGGCGTCGACATCTGTCAACACCGACACGTAGAAGCGCGGCTCCGACCGCTCCGTCGACAGCGACCATCCTTGCGGCTGACAAAACTGCAAAAACGATCAATATTACAAATAGAACGAGTCAATTTTTATATATTAACAAATGCCTAGCTGATACCAGCATGTACTTTCATTCAATTTTTAGTTTTAAAATCCTCACGATTAATTTGTTAAATTTTGATACTGGACGAACGTGAGTTTGACCTTGAACATTTAAACAAGACAATTTTCAATATTTAATAATGTTTGTTACCCATTCAATGCCTTCGTGAAACGGTGTGTCGTCCCAATTTGTTTCAGGAAATCGCTGGAGGATGACGCCGTTACTATGTCCACCTCCTGCAAGAGACATAATGTTTTATAAGGCTTATTCAACACTCTCTAAATTAAATATCGCACTCAGAGTCATAATTTGACGTTAAGGAATAATTTTACCTCATTAGAAGGGATGTACAATCTTATCCGAGGTCAAAAGTTACATGGCGTACGACACAATAGCAACTTCAAATCGTAACTATCTTAAGATGAGTTTCAATAGTAAAAATATTTGTATGAAAACATTTATTCATCTCTCATTCTCTTTGAAAGAGCTGAGACAAAAAATAACACCATACCATACATAAAATTACTAAAATTATTTATCACATAAAGGAAATATAAACATACAAAATTACAAAATTATTAAAAAATAATAATTCCAAAAATTCAAACTAATACGGGATAACTTTAATTTGCCACGATTCTAGGTCGTGTACGGGTCAAGGCCAAAATATTCAGACTATCGTAATATTGCCAAGCGAAATTAGACTTGCGACATATAGAAAAATAACATTATTACGTTTCAGTTTCGCGTATCAAATAATTTTTATTGTTATCCATTTACAAGCAACTTGAAACAGGCAGTACACAATCAACAAAAATAGCATTTTAAAGTTTTTGTTCGGGAAAAATCCTAAATAAATAAGAAGGGAGTTACTGTTGAAATGAGGAATGTTAAATCGTTTAAGAAGACGAAAACAAGTTTGGATCCCAATAATAAAACCGAGAAATTATTGCGTATTTTTACATTTACAAAAAAATTAATATTTTTTTTAAGTCAAAAGGTGGCAACCTGAAATCGCTGAAATAGCGAAGTGACCGTTGCCCATAGACATACGCAATTGCATATGCGTTGCCTACCATTAATCGACGGAGGAGAGGATGCACAGAAAGAAAATATTTTACCTTCCCATGCATCCTCTCATCCGAAAAGTCCACTTCCACTTCCCATCCTTTCCTTATAAGAAAAAGGGTGGTAAGTGAAAGAGGACTAAATTAGGCCTCCGGGACGCACACTCATCGCACTCTCAATAGATATTTTTTTAACAATGAATAAAATATGAGTAGCATAAGTAAGACCGTTTAATCGCACGGCAATATACTCGTAAAATACTTTCCTGTTTATAATTTTACTATAATATTATAACAATAGAATTAGTTTTTATTTATATTAATAACTCTATTATAATGAATAATTTACCTTGTATATGCATTAACAAGATTTCAGATTTAAACGTAAGATTGATTGATAACTTATGATTTTAGCTTTAAAATGTCTTGACAGACAGACGGATGGACAACAAAGTAATCCTATAAGGTTCCGTTATTTTTCATTACAAGCTACCCTAAAATTAAGCTTTCTAAAGATCAGATAGACAAATAAATAAACATAAGATTTAATACATATTCGGCTCCACATTAACCGTGGAATTTCACTGTCGAAACATAAGTACTAAAACATATATTTGTCGCTGTTTTAACACAATACGATTTTAAACAAATTCGACAGTGGAACTACACGGTTATCTACGTTTCCGTATCTCATCTCGACGTACTAAAGACTCTTAAGACGTCGAAAGGATAATTACAACTTTTCTTATGGCACAAGCTCAAGCAAGCTTCAGGCTTCATTTTACCGGCCACTGTTACCCCGGATCCTTTTATATAGAGGGTTAAAAGACATGCTTAGAACGTCTTACAGTGAAAATAGAAAGAAGTAGAAAAACTTAGGCATTTTATGCATTAACTAACGGCGACTTGCGACTTTGTCAGAGTGGAATTTTAAAAAAAATGTTGCCTATAATAGGCCCGTGTACGTCACCTTCCTTCCCATCCAAGTCTCTTAAAAATCGGTCCAGCGTACGGAGATTACCCAGAACAAACGCGGCCTTACGGACAGACACACATACAGACGCAAATACATCATGAATACGAAATATTAATTTTTTCGTTTTTTTAATGGATATGGCAATCAAAGCGATATTGATTTATATCAAAATCTATATTAGATAATAAAAAAAACATAAATAACACTTCATATCGATTATAAGGTATCACGTGCTCAATCGTAATCCCTTGTAATTGTTATC
>NW_013532018.1:0-511 GCF_000836235.2 Papilio xuthus | reverse complement strand
CAGTTTTCAATTTCAACGTGTGAATTATTCGATTATCTTCCTATGTCATATGGGTGGAGTCCAACAGATTTTTGGCCAACATGGGATTGGTTTTTAAAATTTTAAATTACTATCGTTCAATTTCGCTACATCTGCATAGCAACAACAGAAAAACAATGCTATTCCAGTATACATTTTAATAAATTTTAAGGGTCTGAGACAATTATTTGGAGCGTGCTTGGACGACCTAGTTACGCTACGCCCCGGGCGCGACCTCTGATAATGACAGTGAGGCGGTAGGGGTGTGCTTTAAACGCATTATAATTGAGACCCACAACTCACAATTCAGCGTAATGACCGTTTTTTAAAACGTGAAACGAAAAAGCAAAGAAAATAAGTATTAGTAGTATGTTTTGAAAGACAAATTCTGTAATATATTTGTAGATGATATTCAGTTGTTTTTTTTTATAAGAGAAGGGGGCAAACGAGCGGCGGGAACACCGAGGTGATCAACGAAACCCATGGACATCTG
>NW_013532016.1:0-2259 GCF_000836235.2 Papilio xuthus | reverse complement strand
CTCCGCGACACTGCAACACACACACACTTGGTATAGTTCTTTTCAAATATCTTTGCAGCTCGGAATATCGAACAAAATGACCTTGAACATATTTGCAGGGATAAGAAGGTAATTTTAAAGTATTACCTATTAGTAATACTATTACTGGCTCTGTCGGCGTCATCTCCCCGTGCGTCAGCTCTCCGGCCGGCGCCCTCTAGCGGCAGCAGCAGGTACACCATTCTGTTCGCGTAATGTATAGCTTGACTGTACAACGTCGATTCTTCACTTGCTATTAATTCACGTTGTTTCTCTGAAATAAATCATCAAATATTAAATACAACGAATTAAAAAAAATCTTACTAATATTATAAATACGAATGTTTACATGGATGGTTGTTTAAAAGTATCTGCAGAACAGCTCAACGAATAACTATGAAATTTGGCATACATATAGAACATAGTCTGATAGAACACATAGGCTACTAATCATGTTTTTTTTTAGTTTCGTGCGGACATACTCGCGGGTGACCGCTAGTATTATTATACGAGAATCCTACACTTTTTCAAGATAAAAAATTGGCCTATGCATTCGTCTAGATACGTTTAATTTCTATGATAAATTTCGTACAAATTCATTCAATAGTTTTGAAGTTCTCTGGTAACAAACACATCCATACTATAGTATGTACAATATGATTATTACCTGGTGGTAACGTGGGCCACAATCTCATCTGTTCTGCAGCTATCTCTAACGCACTTGGTTCTTGTGCTTTTAACAATGATATGTATTCTTCATCTTCCCTGAAAAAAAAACATTTACAAATATAAGATTATTTTATATGTTTTACATCGTGATGCTGCACATATCTGAGAAGAAATTTAAAGATATGTATGAAGTCAACCAACCCGCACTTGGCCAGCGTGGTTGACTATGGCCTAATCAACCTTAACTTAGGGTAGGCTCCGAGCCCCTCGGTGGGGACGTATACTGAGCTGATGATGAATGTTTTATGTGATTTTACGTTATATAATTTTTGTAACTTTACCTTGGACTCGGTACCCTTTGATGATGTGTAGGACTCGGTAGGTAGAGGGCTTTTATGTCTCTTTGTACATCCTGATAGAAAGCCGCCTCCCAAAACTGCTGACTGGTCCAAACTTGATGTTCCTAAAATTAAAAAAAATCATAGTTCATACATCTATAGCACTCGCCCGCGACTCCGTCTGGCATTAAAGCTTAACTAGTAGCCTATGTTTTTCCAGGCTATGTTCTATCTCTAATCCCACAGCGAGATCTATGCAGCCGTTCTGGAGATATCATCTAACAAACATCCATCCATACATCTAAACAATTGCATTTATAATATTATTATAGTAAAATTTAAAACACTGTCACACATTTTAAAGTTGCGTTCTACACTGTAAAAAAAACAAAATAATATAAAGGCTAAGTTTATAATAGTTATAAAAGAAACACTTATAACTAAACGGGTTTATTACATTTGTTTAATTGTCATGTTATTGTAGTCGTGTTGCATATCATGTTATCGTGGTGGCATTGCTCACCTGTATACACATGTAGGCGTACTGTATGACGCCGGTACACAACTTGCGGCAGTACGCTGTGGCGAGCGGCAACATGGCCGCCGCTATTGAATGCTCGTCCAGCGCGGTCGCAGACTGCAGCGCGCAATTCATTAGCCTGCAGACAAAAAACAACTTTATGCTATAGCGATAAGATTCATTTTTCAATTAAATTAAGGAGAACAGATGAAATAATATTTTTTTTCACTACGTATAGCCTAATATCATTATTTAAATATTAAACTGATATATAAACACGGCTAAACACTGAAGTATATTCGTCCGGTGGCGGCACCGACTAGTTTCGAGCCCATCGGGGGCTCTTCATCAGGATGAGTGGTACTGGTATTATTTCGCGGACGCGGCCCTCAGCTCACTGAGCGAATATACGTGAGTGTTTAGCCGTGTTTATATATCATTTTAGTATAATGTCTCACGAAAGTTTGAATAATTTGATTATTTAAATATACCTACTTTTAGACATTTATTAGTTAGAATCCTTTGACGCGAATGGCGCGCTTTCATTACAAAGTCAAGTGTCAGAATAATTAGTGAAGGGACATAAACGTCGACATTTAAGTAAGGCTAGTGTTGCCAGTACACCGGCACTGTCGGATATTCTTCCTAACACTACTTACGTTCTATTTATTCCTAAAAAAATTCAGAACAGAACAAGGCCAGAATTGTATACAT
>NW_013532015.1:0-1649 GCF_000836235.2 Papilio xuthus | reverse complement strand
CTTGCGGAATAAAAAAAAATTCCAGCTTGATTCACGCGTTCCTGAGAAAAAGGGTCTTAACAGACAGACTGACGGACAACAAAGTGATCCTATAAGTGTTCCGTTTTTTCCCTTTCGAAGTACGGACAACAAACCCTAAAAATAGCAGCTTATGTGTTCTTCCAGACTATGTTATATATGCCAAATTTTAACGAAATCCATGCTGTCCATAAGATACATTCTAACAAACATCCATCCAAACATTCGTATTTATAATATTAGTGAGAGTAAGAAGTATTTTTATGTTATTGTATAAGTAACAAAATCTATGTTGTTTACTTTCTTTATATGACGTTTAAATTTAATAAACAACGCAATACAATTTATGAAGCAGTAGGAAGCTCTATTTTAGTACTACATCGATCACTGCCAAATTTACTTGAAAGTAACAATGTAACGAACTGTCTTATATCTCTTAACAATTATTATAAATATTTTTTTCTTACTTAAATACAAGCAATAAATCCAAAAAATATTGTTTAATCTTAGCATGTCTCTTTTTCTCCTGTCTATTACTTATATCTTCCTTCTCTTTCATGTAACGAAATGTGCCTAAGCAGCTTTTTTAATTCTATCTTCAGTTTTATATCATAACTCAATTATAAACAATTATATTAAAATTAATCCTTATTTTCATCGGTCACGGCATCATCGGTGAACGGCAGATGATTTCCCTAATTCGTTTTTGTTAATATCAGGAGACGGTTCTTATGAAAGAAAAAAATAATCTAACTCGATTAAATTTTGTATAGATATAGAACATAGTCTGGAAGTCTATTTATTAATGAAGTCGCGCGCAAAAACTAGTAGAGTTCCTAAGAGCCAAAACAAGTTTTTTCAATATCTTAGAGTTGTTACTTTATTCTTTTGATTGATTCAATTTGAAAGAATTACAAACATTTATATTTCGATCGAAACCCCGTCGTCTTTGTTTTTGAACATAGAATAAACAAGGTAACAAAGTTAAATACAGCCCTAAATCATGAATTATTCAATGAATTAAATCCAAGCCACTGAACTGAGCCTTGGCACTGTTTGTTTTTGTTAAGCTTTGTAGCATATTGTGTTTATAAACTTATTTTAATATATATAATTCTTCTGTGAGTGTGTATGTCACTGAACTTCTCTCAAACGACTGGACCGATTGTGATGAATTTTTTTGTGTGTTCAAGGGGATCTGGGAATGGTTTAGATACACAATTTTGTTCGCTGGACAATGTTTTTTTAATTAATTTTTAATTTATTAGTAGTTGTTGATTTTGGAATATTTTACATTGGATCCGACAGACGGCGCTACCATCGCTGTGTCAAATTATAAATAATATTCGAATTTTCAAATTAAAGACGTGTAGACAGGACAACGTCTGTCGGGTCCTCTAGTATTATATAATTTTGAAAGAAATAAATTAACATTGAAACACATCACCTTAAAAAGTATGACAAAATTAGCTAACCTTAGTTACGTATTATACCCTTAGTTACGTACCTTTATCACACGAAATAACGTAATGTCTTCTCGTGTGATAAAGGTACGCGTCCATTGGGCATGCTGGACGCACCGCAAGCACGAAATTATTTGATTTGCTATATCCAAATAGGGCAAACTAAAA
>NW_013532014.1:0-817 GCF_000836235.2 Papilio xuthus | reverse complement strand
TGGATTCCCTAGACCAGTCTTTCCCAAAATGGGCGATAACGCCCCCGTGTGGGCGCTGCAAGTCTGAAGTTTCGGGTTATAGTAAAAGTTTCCTTTAGAATTCTCCGTTAATATACATATATAGATCACAATAATAAATTAATTTAATTTGAAATTATAGTGGTTTTTAAATATGTGAAAATATGGGGGCGCTAAAAAAATATTTATTCTAGGCCATTAATAAGTTAAAGATTCAAATACACTGAACACAATACTTTTCATTTTTAATAAAACCAAAAAAATATGAATCCGTAAAAAATATTACAAAACGTAACCTAAAAACTACTCGTACAACAGTGTATATTGATTTAAAACCACTCAGCGCTACAAAATAAACCCATATTAGATCAATTCGTAGGAAATAGACGTATCCCACAAATTAGATAATTATATTAGTTGATAAATGTGTCGCCGCAGCTTCGGGAGTTGGCCCAATTCCAAGCATTGTGTTTTTTACAATATTGACGTTATCTAGAGAAATGGCCTCACAACATATTCATGGCTTACGATATATAATTTTCATTGGCAAAGTCACTTTGGTTTAATTCTGCCAGTTCAGGATGCCATTTGGGTTGAGAAATGTGCTTCGGACTTTTCAATAGACCAGAAATAATATATTTTATTTATTTAGGTTATTAGAGTCCATTAATTTAACTTAAAATAAAAAAGTAACTAACTTGTTTAAACTAACTAAATATATTTTATAACCTTATAAGTTTTAAAATTAATACACTTATCAAATCAATTTGATTTAGTCGAATGATATACTACGGAATAC
>NW_013532013.1:0-689 GCF_000836235.2 Papilio xuthus | reverse complement strand
ATTGTCATATTGATTTAATTTCCTGCGCTTTAGGTGTCAGTAAGTATTTGCTTTGTATGTAGAGCGTCGGTGGCTCAGGGGTCAAGCACTTGACTTGCGATCTGCAGCTCCTGGGTTCGAATCCCGCCATGTACCAATGTGTTTTTCGATTTCCAATTTACATATGTACATTTATCCGACGTTCTTACGGTAAAGAAAAACATCGTGATGCAACCTGCATATATCTGAGAAGAAATTCAAAGATATGTGTGAAGTCAACCAACCCTCACTGGGCCAGCGTGGTTGACTATGGCCTAATCACCCTTAACTTAGGTTAGGCTCCGAGCCCCTCGGTGGGGACGTATAGTGAGCTGATGATGAAGTATTTGCTTTATTCAAGACACCCAATTAGCACTGATTAGTGCTTGGATTCTAGAATGTGAAACGACTAGACCGAAGATATTGTCTCATTTGAGACAATTTACTGGTTTATAATGAGCTTATTTTTGAGGCTATTACTATTATGGATCTGGATATTTTTCTTTATTTTTCCAGACAGTGTTTTTTTTTGTACATTAAAACAATTTACAGACGCAAAAGAAAAAAGAGGGAAAGAAACAAAATAATTCTAATCTTTTATGTTACAGATGTAACAATACAGCCTTTGGGCAAATGTTACAAGAATCCATCGGGATTATTGTTCATGACGC
>NW_013532012.1:4586-6156 GCF_000836235.2 Papilio xuthus | reverse complement strand
GGCAGATTGCAATAAAGCTTCGTCATATCGTCTAATTGTTGAACACATGTCCCGTAAGAAATTATGTTGTTCGATTTCACGCCTGTGTCAATTTATATTAAGACAAATCGTCCCTTGTGGATCCATCCATAGTGGATTTGGTTACCACACGAGAATAGTTATAAAATTTGGATTTTATTTAGTAACTCCGCAAAAATATTCATGTGTAAATAATAGGATCCATTCGTTACTCTTGATCATTACGCAGATATTTTTAGAACTGACAATAAATTTTCAAGGTTTCGTTCTCGTATTATTGCAGATCGCAAAAACTAGATCATTATGATTATAGCACAACATCAAAAATTGAAAATTTTAAATAAGCATGTTATATTTAAATTTATTCTATAAGGCTAACCAGAATAGAAATGTGAGGTTACCGCGTATGTTTGCAGGGAGTACGTTGAGCTATCCCGAGCTAGAGCGACGCTCCAGGAGGCGGTGGAGAGGCGCGGGCTGCCCGCCTTCTCGGACATCCCGGCAGCATTGAGATGCGCGCGCGCGGTGCTACGCGGCGCTCGCACGCAGCCGCGACATTCGCTCGGACACACCATCCTGCGGTTGAAGCGCGCCTTTGACGCGGCCGGCGGCAGGAACGGCACGTTGTCCCGCTCCCGGGCACTCGACGCGCTGCGAGAGGCCACCAAGACTTCCCGGCAGACCGCCGATCGCGCACTACCAGCCGACGACCACGTCGACTTTGAAACATTCTGCGCCGCGGTCGCAGAACTCGCCGCCGACGCCGGTTGGTCTTATTTTCAATCTTGAATTATATTTTATCGATTTAACATATGCATCAACTAGTCTCGGTATAAATTACTTATTCAGAATATTTATGTGCTGAAATTAGATATACAAATTATCCGAAATTATTTGTGAGAAGCAACTGGATATGATTTCGTCTTGATGTTTTCGGCAATTGATGGACTTAGATCCAACAGTGGACATCATTTAATTGATAGTAGTAGAATGTAGTAGTGGTGCCCTGTAGATGTATAAGTGATATAGCGATGGAGTAAGGAGGTGTCTGCATAGGAGTGTCGCGGTGTGATGGCGCGGGCGGCGGGGTGGTGGCGCAGGTGCGGCGCGCGTTCCGCTCGCTGCGCGCGCGCCTCGCCCTCCCCGGTGCGTCCACGCACGCACGAGCTTACGCTAACCTCCATATGTCATACAATTCATATTTCATACGCATTATCGATACAAATTTAAATGTAAAACTTTTGAAGTTTCTGCTTGTCTAATTCAGGTTAAAATAAATACGTTATTTATGTGTCTTCATTTTGCGAGATTACTTCTAGTTTTTATTCCGCACTTGATATAATTATCATCATATTTAGTGCATAGGAATTAATGAGTTCGAGTAATATTCCAGATCTTAGCTATTAGATTTGTAAACATCGCCTCTTATCATGCTATCACATCATTCTGTATCAATTTAGTTTAGTATGTCGTCTCATATTTTCATTTAGCAAAAGCGGTTTCAGTGTGAGATTTTATGATTTTTTAGCCTGTGTATAAGCCGAGTTGATTT
>NW_013532012.1:1381-1669 GCF_000836235.2 Papilio xuthus | reverse complement strand
TCACCCTGCGACAAGAAGCCACGCCCCAACGCACATCTCTCGGTACCTCTCACAATCATTTCTCACACTATACTTTGTAATTAGATAAATTCATCAATTATTTCATTTCAATTCATCAATTATTGATCTAAATTAGATAAAAAAAATGTTTCTGCAGTATGACACAACGGATCTCGATAAAATTTGGCAAACATGTAAAACATAGTCTGGAAGAACAATTAGACTACTAATTAAGGTTATCTTACTAATATTGTAAATGCGAGTTTATATGGATGCATGGATGGATGA
>NW_013532012.1:0-1160 GCF_000836235.2 Papilio xuthus | reverse complement strand
GTACAATTTCGGGAGCGAGGCGGAGGTGGAGGAGCGGAGGCAGACCGGCTCAGCGCCTCCGACTTCTACACAGTCAGTGAGGATGTCACGCCGCAACCTTTTAAAGGTCAGTTACATTAGATTACTATTCTTCTTCTAGTGCCTCTTCAGTCTTGAAGGTTGGCCGCTAACTTCGAATATTTGATTCTATAGATTACTATAATGACATTTAATTTTTAAATTAGATAAAGAGAGACGAACTTTGCTTAATTTTAACTAGGACAATTGCGACTCTGTTATATATAGTCATGTTTTTCGTACAGTTGTTTGTTTATTCGAGGGCCATGACGTCACAATATGTAACATCTGTTTAGGCACATATGACGAGGAGCTGCTGCTGGGGTCTCGTGTGCTGGTGTTCTCTCTGAGTGCGGAGGCGCCATGCTTCTCCGCCATGGTGTTGGCTGCGCACTACATGGGTCTACGTCCTCACGCCACCGTGCTCATCGTGCAGACAATGGACCCCGCAGCCGCACACAACGTATGTACAGTTAATCGATTTGAAATCTTAATGTTAAGGTCGCATATCGTGAAGCAAATTGTAACCAGTGAAGTGAAAGCAACAGTAGTAGACCGCAACGACCACGACAATACTACGACCACACACAAGACAGACTTCAAGTGGAACCAATTCCCCGTACAGTCTAATGAGTGTGTCAAAGGTCTAATATTAGTACTCTTTCCTTGCCGTGGAAGTGAATTTAGGGGAAGGGGACGTATAGTAAGTGGAAATGTTCTCTTTCTGTGCGTCTCCACCCCCGTCGATTGTAGGTAGAAAGTAGGGGTCGCTATTTCGGCAAAATCAAGTGGCCGGTTGCTCGTTTGCCATCTTACATACATAAAAATCAATTGCTGTTCGTTAGTCAACGGCTAAATGGATTTATCTTATCTCGGTCTTGAAATGTTCTTGGAGGTCTAGGGAAGGTTTTAAAGGTGAGAAAAAATCGAATAATTGCCGGGAAAACCCTATAGGAACCTTTTTTTTAATCCCGCGCGAACGGAATCACGGGCGAAAGCTAGTCTTATATAAAAAAATTAAAACTTTGAATTTGACGTTAAAGAAAACTGATGATTAATTTCTTTTTTTTTGTCAACAGTACAGTGAAGCAGCAGTAAAAGAT
>NW_013532011.1:0-1346 GCF_000836235.2 Papilio xuthus | reverse complement strand
GAATTCATATGACCGTTAAGTTACCTACCATACATGTTGTGGTGTGAGGCGGTGTTGGGTCGCGACGTGCCCGTGTTCATCGTACTCGTGTGATGGCCATGCATACCCATTCTGTAATATGGATATACATAGATGGAGTAAATGGATACACACATATATACTAAAATATCTTATTTCTGTACATTCTCTCCTTCGTCCATCATAGTTAAAGCTTCTTCAATTTTTTAAACTATTGCAGATGTCTATGGATAGTGGCCAATTGACTATCTTGGCGTTATGAGAATGCAATTTTTTATTTATTTACCTGGGTAAGGGTACCGGCGGCAATGTTGGATATCCTCCGAACATGGCAGAGGAGGGACGGGTAGCCATCGTCTGTGCGGGGTCAGGCTGCTAGAACAAAATGATTATTTAAATTTAAAATAAACATCTTATATAATACTTAATATTTGGCGAGAACGGAGTCGCAGGATAACGCTAGTTTATTAATAATCTCACCGCATAATGATTAGCCTGAGCCATTGCTTCAGCAATCTGCGCCCAACGCATGCGCTCTTCTATGGATACCTAAAAATAAAAATCATATGTAAATTCTAATGGAGCCTATATAAATAAAAATAAAATCGAATGACTGGGACTCCAATAGTGACTATCTTTACCTTATAAATAGGTTAGGGAGGGGAGGGGGGGTGGAAAGGGAACTAAAATTAGGCACAAAAGAGAAAAAATATTAAAAAATTTAAATCAGGCAAGCGTTACTAAGATTTTGACTATGATAACAATTCATGTAATTTTTTTCTATCGTAAATAATTTTTTGTGACATTTAATAATATCTAGTGACCTGATACGGTGGTTGTCCGACAGGAGGCGTCTTGATGGTGTTTGAGGCCATGTAGTTGAAGACAGGCGAGCCCATACCAGCCGCCTTCTGCTCCCGAGACCATTTGCGACTGCACAAACAAATTATAATAAATTAATCAGTGTTGTATACTGTATTCTACTATAATACATTCTAATATACTACTATATACTGTATTCTATTTATATATAGTGTATTCTCCTAATATACACTGTATTCTTCTAATATACACTGTATTCTTCTAATATACACTGTATTCTCCTAATATACACTGTATTCTTCTAATATACACTGTATTCTCCTAATATACACTGTATTCTACTAATATATATTGTATTCTACTAATATATATTGTATTCTAATAATATATATTGTATTCTCCTTATATACGCTGTATTCTCCTAATATACACTGTATTCTACTAATATATATTGTATTCTCCTAATATACGCTGTATTCTCCTAATATACACTGTATTCTCCTAAT
>NW_013532010.1:0-3156 GCF_000836235.2 Papilio xuthus | reverse complement strand
TTATCAAATATAAAATAGCTTAATCAATGTTTAAAGAGTTGATTCTGAGATAAAAATCTTTGACAAAACAAATATGTATTAAACATTGTTTTTGGTCTCAGAAGACCGCGGTAAGAAATGTGCCAGTAAAATAGTCAACCAAATTTAACCCTGCGCAATCTCTGAAAAAAGAGATTGTTTGTTACATTTGTTTTAGCAGTGTAAACGCAAAGATAATTCAAAATTTGCGATTCTAGTTGACTAACCTTCTGAAGCCAAAATCCCCGTTTAAAACATATTGTTATCTCTGTTTTGTCAAAGATAATGAGAGGGATGACGATATGTTTTATACAGAGAATTTGGTCAGAAACCAAAGGTAAGTAACTTAAGCGTCTTATTTTGTTTAAATGATACAGTTACAATGAATTTGCAACACTAACAGTTGCTTACAGTTTTGTTCGCGTTTATAAAAGGACAAAGGATGCAAAATATTAATATTCCAATGATAAATTCAACGTAAAGGTTTAACAGTGGTAGAGCCCGCTTTAACATGTTCGCACGAATAGGCCCGGCTCGCCCGGTGAAATACCACGAAAACACAGAAAACACGCGTCAAGTGGAAGCGATTCCGCGTGCAGTCTGATGAGTGTGCGTCCCGGAGGCCTAATTTAGTCCGCTTTCTCTTCCCACCTTCCTTCCCCTTCTTATAAGGAAAGGATGGGAAGTGGAAGTGGACTTTCCGGATGAGAGGATGCATGGGAAGGGAAAATATTTTCATTCTGTGCATCCTCTCCTCTGTGGATTTAAGGTAGGCAACGCATATGCACTTGCATATGTCTATGGGCTACAGTCACTTCGCATTTCAGCGATTTCAGGCCACCTGAAGTCGCTCGTTTGCCACGATTTCAGGTGTCCGCTCGCTCGTTTGCCACCTTATGATATAAAAAAATTGTTTAAATACATATGTTATTAATATTTTTTTTACTTTCAAATATTTTATCAAAATAAGATATATTGAATGTTTAAAAAGTGAATGTAAATTTGTTAAGCGTGAAAGTTTATCAATGTCGTTGACATAAAAACAGGACGATACTAAGTGTGTCTGTTTTCCAAATTAACATATGTTCTTATGAATGAAAATAATTTATGCTACAACTTATTTATTATTCGTTTACTTCTATACATACATGTCTAAAGTCTAGGCTTATTTATCGATGTCACTTAAATCTAAAATTAGATTTTTAGTTACTACTTTTATAGAAGTTTTGTAGAAATTTTCACTTTAAACGCAACAATACTAAAATTAATTCTACGTTGAGTACATATTCTCCATCCAACTCGATCTATATGCGAATGTTTAAATGGATGGGTGTTTGTTTGAAAGTATCTAAGAACGGCTGAACGGATCTAGATGTTTGGAATACAGACTATGTTATTTGTAGTCTGGAAGAATACATAGGCTACTTATTAAGTTTTACATTTAAATCCGCGCAGACAGAGTCGCGGGCGACTGCTAGTATATTAATAAATGCAAAAACTAAGAATACGCTATTATTTTTGTTCTTCCTACGCAATTTTTCCTCCATAATACGAATGTATTTGGAGCAGTGGTTCCCAAACTTATTTTGTCTACTGCCAGTTGAGAATAAATATTTTTTTAACGCCCCCATATTTTCACATATTTAAAAACCACTATAACTTCAAATTAAATTAATTAATTATTGTGACCTATATATGTATATTAACGGAGAATTGTAAAGGAAACTTTTACTATAACCCGCAACTTGAGACATGCAGCGCCCACAAGGGGGCGTTATCGCCTACTTTGGGAAAGAGTGATTTAGACATTCGTCTGTTAATTATCGTTGGAGAGTGCTAAGTGTTCATTGAGTTATGTTTGAGTTAAAAATTTATAAGATAACTTATTGAACAGTTATGCGTCACTGAATGCACAAACAGGTTCTAACGTGGGATTTTCTGATCAGCGGAAATTAACTAAGCACATCTTTTACCAATAATTATGTTAATTCATTCCTTATAGTTAAGGAAAACCAACAAACCTCATCAAGGGAAGATTTTTTTATAACAGACAAACGAGCAGCGGGAATACCGAGGTGTTCAACGACACCAATGGACATCAGCAATACCAGAGGAACCGCAGATGCGTTGCCGGCCCTTTGAGATTGTGATACGCTCGCTTCTTGAAGGACCCTTTTTTTATAGTCAGGAAATGCATTTACGCACGCCTACGCCGGGCGGTGCAATGGCGTAGGGAGTGTGGGACTCGCCGGCCACAGAAGGTGACCAGAATACCCACTAAAACCTGACTGCCCTCTGACGCCTCGGGACGGGACCACGGGCACGTTTTCGCTCTCGTCCGCGGCCTTCTTGAAGGACCCTAAGGACCTTTGAATATGAACTGTTCCAAAAGGAATTCTCTTCTAAATAGTGTTGACGTAAGAGTTTAAAAGCCTTCACAATATATTTTGTAATTTGATTTGACTAAAATCTTCTACCTATTATATCATAACTACTATTTGTTATCTGTAAACTACTAACTTATACCAAGGTAGATGAAAATATAGTTGGTAGTTTTTGAATATTAAAAATAAATTTAATTTGAAGGGTTGGGTGGTCGCGGCTCTTCGCAGTCGAATGTCGTCCGTCTAGCGTACTGTGCGCAACCATATTGAAAATCTGTTGTTTCATTTTGCTGCATCGCCATCCTTTACAAATAGGTTATATTTAGTTTTGAAAGAGGTTACAATAGAACGATTATTTTATGAGTACCACCCGCATGTGCCTACACATGTATGTACGAAAACATTGTCATGAAAACATAGTTAAGACATAGATGTTTAAGTATTTGAATCCACTGATTGAATTATTGTATTACTTCAAAAAATACAGTTTGACATTGTTCGGTTAAACACGTGTTAACCTTTTAACTGCCAGTGCCATATTATGGTCGAGAACTTAATTGTGAGAGTATGTTTTGCACTTAAATAAGTATCACCAAAACTATTAATAAGTAGGTACTTTTCCATGTATTTCTTCAACATTTTTGCGCATAATTATATTAAGAATAACATGATCTTTATAAATTTAATTGAAACACTAAGTTTTTTTATGACTGGGCCCATATTTTTATACAAAAAAGTTTGGCTAAATCCCTTA
>NW_013532009.1:0-3615 GCF_000836235.2 Papilio xuthus | reverse complement strand
AACACACAGGCTACATTGGCCTATTGGAATAATAAAAGAAACCTTTACAGGGAGAGATGGGTGTAAAAGAACAGCTAGAGTTAAAACAGCTTCAGGAGAAAAGGTGAGACCGTATCAAAGATTATTTCCTCTGGAAGTCTCAGCAGTCTCTCAAGAATGGCTCAACAATGTACCTATACATAAAGGGCCTTCAGACACAGGTAATGTGACGAGTGATGCTAGTATTAACGATAACCCTTCCCCAGGTATTACAACGAGGTCAGGACGCACAATAATGCCTCCAATTAGGTTTAAGTTTAGATTAACAGATGTTGTTGAAGTTCTGACCCTTGCTGTTGTTTTGGTCGCTTTTATATACTATGTTGATTTGAAAGTTGTTGATTTTTTTTGTGTGATAATTTTATGGTTTTAAAACCTTGTATGCCTCCCCCGGGAGTGTGTTGTAGATTAAAACCTATTTTGTACAAATGTGTCAAAAAGAAGTGACGTTTGTTTTAGAATTTAAGAAAAATAAGAACATGTGTCAGAACATGAATAAAGAACCTGGAAATGTGAGGAAATAATAGTTTTATTGCAAAGATCCCTCACACTGGGCATACCTACTAACAAACATCCATCCATCTAAACATTCGCATTTATAATATCATTAAGATTTTGCTGCAAACGAAGAACTATACTAAATTAACTTAAATATGGTTTAATACTGTTTTTTTTGTACAAACATCGTATTTTGCCTTTATTTCCTGATATTTTCATATCCAATTGCTTTGCTTTTCCATGTATACCCTAGAGATATTTATTTAATCGTAAATCACAATTGATTTCATTGTTCCAATAATATATTTCCTGGTTTGACCTTTACAAACAACTACAGTGTAATAATTGAATTGACACAAGTCGATTCGTTTCTGTATTGGTTTGAGAGAAAAGAAAATGGTGGAGCTCAGGAGAGACTTCAAAAAAAAGTTCTTTATAAGTCAGACCGATTTCTCTGCCACCTTCTTTGTCCTTTTCCTGTAATGATAATATTTTTTATACCATATGGTGCCAAACGAGCGGCAACCTGAAATCGCTGAAATAGCGAAGTGACCGTTGCCCATAGACATACTCAATTGCATATGCGTTGCCTACCTTTAATCGACGGAGGAGATGATGCACAGGAAGAAAATATTTTCCCTTCCCATTCCTCTCATCCGGAAAGTCCACTCACACTTCCCATCCTTTCCTTATAAGAAAAAGGGTGGGAAGGGAAAGATTAAATTAGGCCTCCGGGACGCTAAGTTATTGGAGTTTTTAAGTCAGTAATAGAAATAATCTACTGCCAGACATCCTCTAGTAATAATCTCAAGTAGTAAGTAACAACTCTATGTAGATATATCATAGTAATAATTCGGGATTAAAATATGCATTGGTGGGCGCGAGTTTTCTTTCACAAAGTACTTACAAATGTCGTCGACTCTTCTGTACTATTCAAATAATACGCACTCAATTTTAAATCTGAAAGACCCTAAGGTCATTGTATAATACTATGACAAAAATTAAAAAAAAACAAAAAAAAACTAGGTTATCTTTGCGCAACACAGCCCCACGTCCATGATACGTCGGTATTTTTAAAGATAAATAAAATACATATATGAAGTTTTTACATTTTTTTTGTAGCCGGCGATTCCGTCCGCGCGGAATTAAAAAAAATCTTAATAAATAGCCTTTGTGTTCTTTCAGACTATGTTCTACGTCTGTGCCAAATTTTAGCGAGATCCGTTGAGCTGCTCTGGAGATACCTTCAAACAAACATCCATTCATCTAAACATTCGCATTTATAATATTAGTAAGATATTAGTAAGAGGAAGATAAACCTTAATTTAATTTAAACTTGGGCAAATTTACAACATAAAAGAGTCTTGACAGACAGACGGACGGACAAGTGATCCTATAAGTGTCACGTTTTCTTCCTTTCAAGATACGGAACAATAAAAATATAAACTACTATCAAGTTTTAAACTTTAAGACAACACCAATAATTTAAGAAAAAACAAGTGAATTCGAAAACTGTACCACTTTCAGTCCTTATTTCTTTACTAAGGGTGACTTAACGTCTCTCGGTATCATTAAACCTAAGTCTAACGCAAAGAAAGCAATCCATAATATAATTTAGATAATTTAAATGTGATTGTATAAATTTTCCTCGCATAATGAAGTCGGAATTGCTATCAAAGAGATGTTGAAACAAGCAGTAAAAACGCTAATATAACACGCTTGATGGCCCTACAGATCGTGTGTGGCCATAAACACAGCGGACAGAAAGTAAAACGTGAAGTATAAGTACATCAGCTTTATTTTGTGTTCTTTTTTTACGCGATTTTTTTTCTTTTATAACAGGCACTCTTCGTGGCCAGACTCTTATAACACGGCTAGAAGGATACTTCTAAGAATCAATGTGGCACAATGCTTTAGATTTTATATGATTTAAACTTACAAATAACATATGAGAGAAGTAATTTAAAGAAATCTACATTGTACAGATAAACAAATCGATATAATGTCAGAACTGGATAAGCGAGAAGGGACTACGATATATTTCTCGCTTACAAAAGTTTATCTTCAAGAAAAGTTTCCCGCTTAAAAATGTCGTCCGACGGCAATGGAGAATCCATTTATAGAGGACTAGCTATTCCTAGCTAGACTAGCTAATTTTTATACCGCGACTCCATCTGCGCGGAATAAAAAAAAATTAATAAGTAGACAGAGTTCCAAATTACATCAAAATCCGTTGAGCCGTTCCGGATTTACCTTTAAGCATTCATCCTTCCATCTAAACATTCGCATTTATAATTTTAAAAAGGATTCTTGCTTATTCACGTTCGATTGTATTTAACATTCGCTATTCTCGTGGCCATAGTACAGAACAGGTTGTCAATACGCACACGGACATCGGCCTGTTGTACTGTTAAGTAGCTCGTCTGTGCCCGCCCATAGCCCATCGCACAGAGCTGCCACCGTACAAATAGTGTCATCAACTTAACAGACGAAATGGCTCATAAATACTTCTATGTAGTTATTCATAGTAACATTGTTTAGATATTTCTATTGGTATTTAAATCTCACTGGCTTTTACTAAATATTAGCTGTCGCCCGCAACTCCATCCGCGCTTAATTAAAAAACTTTATTATCAAATAGCCTATGTGTTCTTCCAGACTATGTTCTTCATCTATACTGAATTCCAGTGAGATCTATACAGCCATTCTGGAGATGCCTTCTAACATACATCCATCCAAACATTCGCATTTATAATAATAGTAAGATTAAATTTATCTGTATGTCTCATAATATTCTACAGTACTGGATTCATTGATGTTTTTATTTAAATTGTCTGTCTGTACATCCGTAAGTCCGCCTTTGTTGCAGGTTATCGCCGAAATGGCTACACTATTTTAAATAGGACTTTCACTGGAAGGTCGCTGATGAGCAAGAGCAAATTTCTGTAAATCTCTCTAACCCCCTATAAGTCTAATCCCTATACTAGAGTATACACTGTAATTAGATTCTTATAAGCTTTATTTGCCAGTTTTAAAATAATAATATATCCGTTGTTCAAAGACAAACTAATAAATCAT
>NW_013532008.1:0-729 GCF_000836235.2 Papilio xuthus | reverse complement strand
GTAAAGTAGACAAATATTAGTAGTTCTTGAAACTATTAATTATAACGGTACTTAAAGTCAATATACGTAATTAATAATATACTAGTTTTTGCCCATTTCTTTGACTACGCAGAATTAAAATAAGGGTGAAATTGTTGTGCTACTATAGACTATCTATATCTGTGCCAAATTTCAATAAGATGTGTTGAATCGTTGCGGAGACCGTACACATTTCCTGGATCATAGGTAACCTAAGTGTTCCTTAAGATTGTGTTCTATATTATACCAAATTTCAGCGAGAGCAGCAGTTCTGGGTGTTGTAGATTAAAACCTATTTTGTACAAATGTGTCAAAAAGAAGTGACGTTTGTTTTAGAATTTAAGAAAAATAAGAACATGTGTCAGAACATGAATAAAGAACCTGGAAATGTGAGGAAATAATAGTTTTATTGCAAAGATCCCTCACATATATAAGTGGCGACCGTGACTTAAAAAAATCATGTAAAATTGATTTGGATTAATATAGATAGCACGAAGAATACGAATAAAAATGGACCTTAAAAAATTAACCCGAGAAAGGTGCCAATTCAGACGTATTTTTAACAGACATGCGGCGAAGGAAAAATTTACAGACGCCGATATTGAATTTTTAGAAGCGAAATTTAAAGCTATAATAAGTTTAGATAAAAGAATACAAGAAATTTTGTTAGAAGACGTCAACTACGACGAAGAAACAATAACTAACGAATTT
>NW_013532007.1:0-1176 GCF_000836235.2 Papilio xuthus | reverse complement strand
AACGGCACAAGTTAATTTAACTTCTCCACTAAATAACCTCTAAGAACTATGAGTACAAATTAACAACATTCAACAATTGAGTATATTTAAAAAGTTGAAATCATATCTCGTCGTAATATGTATAAATAAATCGTAAAAACTTTTGCCAATCCTGTTATAAAATCTGTGTTGGCAACACTGTATTTTTATAGCAATAAAAAGTTTATTAACTAGCAGTCGCCTGCGACTCCTTTCGCGCGGACTTAACAAAAATATTAGGGGACTATGTGTTCTTAAAGACTATGTTCTATATGTATGCCAATCATCGAGATCCATTCAGACGTTCTAGAGATACCTTCGAACATACATCCATCTAAACATTCAATCCTACGTTTATAATATATACAAAAACTGTACTGTGTACTATGAATCAATTATTTTATGCCTAACGTGTGTGACCTGCATAAGTCCTAAACAATTTGTTAATGTTCAATGACCGTAAATTAACTGCACATTCGCCGAGTGGTCGAACTGTTTGCGATCGCCAAATGGAATGCCGAAATCGTTCTTAATTACTCTGTACTTTGCGTGATTGTGTTCTGTGATGAGTTTTGTTTGATTCTGCAGTCCCTCTGATTGTAACTACACTATGGTGTACACAAATCAAGTCGTATACAATCTGTTGATAATCTTATAAGTGAATACAGTGGGTTTCCACTGTCATTTATAAAATTATATTGTTATCCTTTTTGTTCTCCTTGAAAAAAGAGGAACAACTAACTATATGTTAATTTTATATTACTAAGAACGAGCAAGTGTGTATCATTCGCAAATTAGAAAATTGCAAATGTCTACTTTTATATTACAGGGAAAGATGTACAGAAAAAGAACGTGTCCTCTCCCCTATCACTTCCCTATCGCACGTATTTACAATCAACAAATACAACACACGAATACTTACCTATTTAATAACAGATAATCTAACAATCAACTAATAGTTTGATCAATCCACCGCATTTCCATTACGGGAAATTAATCACCTTTCCCCCCATTATCTTATACGAAGAGTGACGTAACAATTAATGTTATTCCACAACAAAAAAGATGTTTCCAATGTGTGTTGTTCCTACATACGCAATAAACATGTCCGCTACACGCGGCCAGCGCCATCTATTTATACCCCTAAACACTTGGAAC
>NW_013532006.1:0-967 GCF_000836235.2 Papilio xuthus | reverse complement strand
TGGATTCCCTAGACCAGTCTTTCCCAAAATGGGCGATAACGCCCCCGTGTGGGCGCTGCAAGTCTCAAGTTTCGGGTTATAGTAAAAGTTTCGTTTAGAATTCTCCGTTAATATACATATATAGGTCACAATAATTAATTAATTTAATTTGAAATTATAGTACTTTTTAAATATGTGAAAATATGGGGGCGCTAAAAAATATTTATTCTAAAATTGGGCAGTAGACAAAATAAGTTTGGGAACCACTGCTCTAGACAATTTAATAAGTTAAAAATTCAAATACACTGAACACAATACTTTTCATTTTTAATAAAACCAAAAAAATATGAATCCGTAAAAAATATTACAAAACCTAACCTAAAAACTACTCGTACAACAGTGTATATTGAACTGATATATAAACACGGCTAAACACTCACGTATATACGTCCGGTGGCGGCACCGACTAGTTTAGTGTATATTGTTGTAAGTGTAAGTTGTAAGTAAGTGTACATTGATTTAAAACCACTCAGCGCTACAAAATAAACCCATATTAGATCAATTCGTAGGAAATAGACGTATCCCACAAATTAGATAATTATATTAGTTGATAAATGTGTCGCCGCAGCTTCGGGAGTTGGCCCAATTCCAAGCATTGTGTTTTTTACAATATTGACGTTATCTAGAGAAATGGCCTCACAACATATTCATGGCTTACGATATATAATTTTCATTGGCAAAGTCACTTTGGTTTAATTCTGCCAGTTCAGGATGCCATTTGGGTTGAGAAATGTGCTTCGGACTTTTCAATAGACCGGAAATAATAAATTTTATTTATTTAGGTAATTAGGGTACATAAATTTAACTTAAATTAAAAAAGTAACTAACTTGTTTAAACTAACAAAATATATTTATAACCTTAAAAGTTTTAAAATTAATACACTTATCAAATCAATTTGATTTAGTCGAATGATATACTACGGAATAC
>NW_013532005.1:0-815 GCF_000836235.2 Papilio xuthus | reverse complement strand
CTATTAATATAATTGTAATTTAAATTCGAAAATACTTTCGATAAGTCCAAAAATAAATTTGCACAATCACAATTGTTTTCTATTCGACAATAGATGGCGGTATGATCGATTTGCTCATTATAATTTATCAAGTGATAATACTAATTTTAATTAAAATGTGTGTTTTTATCGTGATATTAATTAATATAAGAATTATGATATGACTAGCAATGGAAGATTATTATTATCTGACTATAAGCATTAATCAACAAGCAATCTGTTGCGGTACGTGCGTACGATGCGTCCGGCGCGGACCAATGGACGCGTAAAGTTAAGGAGATCGGTCGCCTAGAAATGATTCAAATCGCTTTGCGTATTGATTATATGGTTAATAACAGAGTAGAGCCCGCTTTAACATCTTCGCACGAATCGGCCCGGCTCGCCCGGTGAAATACCACGACCACACAGAAGACAGGCGTCAAGTGGAAGCAATTCCGCGTTTCGTCTGATGAGTGTGCGTCCCGGAGGCCTAATTTAGTCCTCTTTCCCTTCCCATCCTTTTCTTTATAAGGAAAGGATGGGAAGTGGAAGTGGACTTTCCGGATGAGAGGATGCATGGAAAGGGAAGATATTTTCTTTCTGTGCATCCTCTCCTCCGTCGATTTAAGGTAGGCAACGCATATGCAATTGCGTATGTCTATGGGCAACGGTCACTTCGCTATTTCAGCGATTTCAGGTGGCCGCTTGCTCGTTTGCCACCTTATGATATAAAAAAAGAGTCAATTACTGGGACTTTAACCTCTTCATCATAAAAACAGATTTCCAACAATGCATAC
>NW_013532004.1:375-626 GCF_000836235.2 Papilio xuthus | reverse complement strand
GCGTGCCCAAGTAGGTTTTAACAGGCTTGGCAACGTGAGGCCGAGCGTTGTCATGCAGTAAAATCACTTTTTCGTGCCTTTGCTCGTATTATGGCCGTTTTTCGCGCAGTGATCGGCTCAATTGCATCAATTGAGTTCGATACCGTTCCCCAGTGATGGTTTCGCTCGGTTTCAAGAGCTCATAATAAATAACACCGACCTGGTCCCACCAAATGCACAGCATAACCTTCGCAGCGTGAATATTCGGCCGA
>NW_013532004.1:0-191 GCF_000836235.2 Papilio xuthus | reverse complement strand
ACCCAAGTTCCTTGCTTCTGAATCATCCCCAACGCATGCAATCGCTTTGAAATGGCTTGACGATGTTTGGCACGAATCCTCATCGAGCAATGCCTCCAATTCAGCGTCTTCGAAGGTTTTGGGTCTTCAATATCAAAATCACCGTCTTTGAAGCGATGGAACCAATCACGGCATGTTGTTTCGCTTAGAGC
>NW_013532003.1:3324-6399 GCF_000836235.2 Papilio xuthus | reverse complement strand
TTACTTTCTGATCTTCACTTCGACTCCTTTTGACCATCATATATTTTGTTTTCCATTGTACCTTAATACGTTGTTTTAAATATAGTGTACATTAAATTGCATCACAAGTCGATAATGTTGAATCCATTGCTCACAACGAGTACTGCAGCTCGAGTGTCCAAGGTCAGTGATACAATAAAATGTATGATATGTTATGTCCCACTGTAAATCAGTGGCGTAGCATTATACTTATAACGTGACTGGTTAACTTCTGTCACCGGTAAGTAGGAAACTGTAATATATACAATGAAACACGAGTGTCAAGTCCAAGATGTTTAATTCGACTGTTCCACAAAATATCCATTCCATAGGGTAAATTATACAAAGTAATTTTATAGCTACCTACATCACATTCCTCTACACTAAATTAAGAACTATCTTAAAACTATCTTACAACAATAATGATAAAATACTTAAACACTAAGGAAACACTAACTGGGAATTACACAACTTAACAACAAAACTCTTAACGTAAGTATAGTAAAATACCACAATATTAATAATTACTTAGGCTTAATTAATCGGCACTGCCTAATAGGGCGAGCTCTAAGTGCGGCAGCCGGGGACACAACATGTCCCGTCCCGCCCGGTGAAGCCGGAGCGGGCTGCGGCTGCGACGCCGGCGGCTCAACCACGCGCGACGCCCCCGCTCCCGCCGGCCCCTCCGAATCGTCCTCCTCCAACCCCGCGCCCCCAGAGTCTGACCCTTGAGCGTTCGCACTGACTGGATGTCCACCTAACCCAGGCGGGGCAGACGACAACGATTGCCTGCCCACGCTCGGCCTCCTACGCAACTGACCGATGTGCACCACCCCACCGTCGGAGCCTCTTACCCTAAAGTTACTACTCCCCAGGATGTCCACTACCTGCCCCGGAATCCATTTCTCCCCTTTTAGGTACTGTCTGTACCAAACCGTATCAGATTTGCCAAAAGTCCGGTTGGCCCCGCCGGCTGCCTCCTGTTGGCGTTGTTGTGCGCAACGCACTTGGCCCTCTCGATCCGGTTTTATTGTATCCAGGCGCGTACGTATCGGTCTGCCGAGTAAGAGCATCGCCGGGCTCTCGCCAGTCGTACAATGTTCCACGTTTCGGTAGTAAAGTAAAAACGACCACAGAGCCCTGTTTATATCCCGCTTCTCTTGCAGCGCTTTCTTAATTATCCTCTTAAGCGTTTTAACCGCGTTTTCGGCTAACCCGTTCGACGATGGGTGATACGGTGGAGTAAAAATGTGTTGTATGCCGTAATACCGGTTAAAATATTCGAACTCCTTTGAGGTAAACTGAGTACCGTTATCCGTGACGATCTGTCTTGGTATACCGAACCGGCTGAATAATTCATTCAAACGATCAATTAAATAGCTCGCCGAAACCCCCGTCATGTGGAAAACTTCGATCCACTTCGACATCGCATCCACTACCACCAAAAATATTTTCCCCCCAATTGGCCCCAAGAAATCTAAATGGAGGCGGGTCCAAGGGCGCGTGGGCCAGGGCCACATGCGCGGCGTCTGCCGTGGCGGCGCGTCCGCCTGCGCCGCGCACGTCTCGCACTCCCGGCACGCACGCTCCACCGCTTCGTCGATACCCGCCCACCACACGTAGCTGCGGGCGAGCGCCTTTGACTTTACTATGCCCATGTGGGGTTCGTGAATAATTTTCAAAATTTTATTTTTACATTGTTCGGGCACCACTAACCGGTGCCCCCACATAACACACCCTAATTCCTCGTACAACTCATTTCGCCTATTCCAGTACGGTTTCAAATTTGCCAATTCGCAGTTTGCAGGCCAACCGTCTCGTATGTATAGCAATACCCTAGCCAGTATTGGATCCCGTCCCGTCTGGTTTTTTTATTTCATTGTAGTCTAAACCTAAAGAATCCTGAATGCAATGTAAGTAAGTTTGCTCGGGTGGCGTCGGCTCGCTTTGTTTATTACAGTCGATTGGTAACCGCGACAGACCGTCCGCGCTATTCTCATCTGTTCGCACATATTCAATGTCGAACGAGTAAGCCGACAGGATAATAGCCCACCGCTGCATACGACTAGCTACCATTGCGGGGATGCCTGTGTTCGGTCCGAAAATTGATACAAGAGGCTTGTGGTCTGTCCGCAACGTAAAATGTCGGCCATATAAATATTGGTGAAATTTATTTACACAGAAAATTATAGCCAACGCCTCGCGATGTATTTGTGAATAGTTTTTTTCCGCATCGGTCAACGTGCGCGACGCATAAGCAATCGGGCGCTCACCACCGCTGCCGGCGTCGATCTGCGTTAACACGCCACCGATACCGCGCCCACTCGCGTCGCACGTCACTACCAGTGGTTTCCTAGAATCATAATGCGCTAGGGTGTCCACGCTACTTAGTATTTTTTTAATTTTAATAAACGCATTTTCACATTCCGCCGACCAGTACCACTCTTTATCTTTTTTTAACAACTCATATAACGGAACCAACCTGCCACTCATGTTTTTTATAAATTTCCCGTAAAAATTTAAAATTCCTAAAAATGACCTAAGTTCCGAAACGTTACTCGGCCTTGGAAGTTTTACAATGGCTTCGATTTTCGATGGATCCGTTTTGATCCCTTCCCTACTGATTACGTAACCCAAGTATCGAATCTCTTTAACTAAGAACACACACTTGCTAGATTTTAACTTGAGACCCAAACTATGTAATCTACTAAAGACAGTCTGTAATGCCTCCAAATGCTCTTTAATTGTTTTACCGCCTATGATGACGTCATCTAAAAATATCTCCACATTAGCAATTCCCCGTAAGAGATTGCACATAATGCGCTGGAATATACCCGGACTTGACGCCAAACCGTAAACGAGCCTATTATATCTATATAGCCCCTTGTGCGTATTAATAACGGTGTATTTCTTTGTGTCGTCTAGTTCTATCTGATTGTAGGCCTGCGACAAATCAATCTTTGAAAAGAAACAAGCCCCGCTTAACCTAACCATTAAATCCTCGATCCGCGGCAAGGGGTAGCGATCGATCTGTAAAACCGGATTTAACGTAGCCTT
>NW_013532003.1:0-1757 GCF_000836235.2 Papilio xuthus | reverse complement strand
CAGCTGCACCTCCGCCTTGATTCCGTTGGCAACGAAGTACATCTCCAGCCGGTCCACGTAGGACGCCCACGCGGCACTCCGCACATCGAAGGCGCCGATTAGTCCCACCGACATTATCGAACGTAAACGAGTGTAAATACGCCGCACAACACTAAATGTCTGCACGCCGCGCAAAATAACACCTTGCGCGTATATTTTTTTTTAATCCTCGTCGCCACTGTAATATATACAATGAAACACGAGTGTCAAGTCCAAGATGTTTAATTCGACTGTTCCACAAAATATCCATTCCATAGGGTAAATTATACAAAGTAATTTTATAGCTACCTACATCACAGAAACCAATATTTGCTTTATTAAGAACTAACCATCGCCCATGACTCTTTCCTCGCGGAATTAAAAACAGAACTTAATTAGTAGCCTATGTGTTCTTTCAAACTATGTTCTGCATCTATGTTAAATTTAAGCTAGATCCATGCACCCGTTCTGTAGATACATTCTAACTAATCCAACTTCCAATCCATCCACACAAAACAATCGCGTAATATTAGTAAGATGGCTACATTGATTATTATTTCGAATATAATTACTGAAAAAAAGTAATATGTAACTTTAGAATGTACGTATAATATGTTAATCAACTTAGCGTAATATTATTGAGGCCTAAAGCTCTTTGACAATTATTAAGATTTTAGATTTCAACCAGTTACGCTTACCCTCCCAATTCAAAGTGACAATTAACATAACAAAGGCACAAGCAGTTTCATAGGGCAGTAAGTCTTTTTCAAATCGAACGTGTTATACGATGAATTTCTTTGAACAGGACATTATCAGTCTACTTATAAATTATTGTTATTACAGGATGAATGTATCGTAAAGGACAAATTGCGAAGGAAAAAGTGTTTAACGCATAATAACAAAGTGCATAATAAAGTTATCATATCTCTCCAAGCCATATTCAATTCTATTGTGTTTCTAAAAGGATACATTTTCCGTACATTCTTATTTACTGCGCAATACGAGTAAGCTCTACTTAATCTTATGCAAACAGATTTCTTTACAAACGTAAATGAAGAAATATATGAATGTGTAACCACGTCATCTAGTGGACATAATGTGAACTAATTATATAAATAAATATTTTGAATCACGGTTTCAAGAACCTAATTGTAAGAAAAATGTATGACGTAAGTATTATAATTAGCAAATGAAAGAAACTTAAAGATTATTTTCGTTTCCATATCTTTCTCCTGTATAAAGGCCGATAAATCTCCTTCGAAATAAAAGCAAGCAATGTGTGGATACTTAACAACTTTATAAAGTTTAACTATGACAAAAATGTCCGTAAATTGGCAGTGTTGCAGGTTTTCGATTTGTATTAGATATTTTGAAAAAATAACGGCCTTTATAAGCCAATTAGTGCTTTGTTTCTCTGTTCTCCTACGGTAAGCCGTGGGTTTCTGACTATAATTTCTGTATAAAATATATCGTCATTCATTATCATTCAGAAAAAAAAACAGAGATAAAAAGATATTTTTAAACAGGAATTTTGGTCTCAGAAAGCCACGGTTAGTCCGTAAATAGACGGCTTCCCTATACTCGATTTTGCATTAGATATCTTGTAAGATAGTAATATTGTGATAATATGAAAGAATCTTTTTAAACAAAATAGTAGCCACTATAGCTAGCCACTTGCTTTGTTTTTCGTACTCCAATTTTAGCGGCCATTTCTCATATTGCTAATCGCGTATAACCTT
>NW_013532002.1:0-1191 GCF_000836235.2 Papilio xuthus | reverse complement strand
TATGGTTTACTATAATAGTCGTATGGTGAATTCGAACCTTCGACCATGTATTCGGAAGTCAATACTCTTATTCCTTAATACATTAAATCTTTTTTTTTATATCATAAGGTGGCAAACGAGCGAGCGGCCACCTGAAGTCGCTGATATAGCGAAGTGACCGTTGCCCATAGACATACGCAATTGCATATACTACCTTTAATGGACGGAGGAGAGGATGCACAGAAAGATAATATTTTCCCTTTCCATGCATCCTCTTATCCGGAAAGTCCACTTCCACTTCCCATCCTTTCCTTATAAGAAAAAGGGTGGGAAGGAAAAGAGGACTGAATAAGGCCTCCGAGACGCACACTCATCAGACTGTACTTGAAATTGCTTCCACTTGACGCCTGTCTTCTGTGTGGTCGTGGTATTTCACCGGGCGAGCCGGGCCAATTCGTGCGAAGATGTTAAAGCGGGCTCTATCACTGTTAATATGTTTATAACATATATTTCATCTTAAGCAAGCATGTATTTGCGAAGTTTTACAGCTTCAGATATAATAAAATAGGTCTGTTTTTAAAATCTAATAGTAATTTTTAAAACAAAACTACTTAAAAATTAAAAAAGTTATAAAAGCAAAATTTAAGAAGCTTGCCTAGCCGGGGTACACCTGGTCAAAAATGGTCCAATGTGAATCCAAAGAATATTTGTAAACAATTAATTATAATTTAACTACTCCTAAATTTAGAACGTTTTTTCTGAAAATACATGAAGTTGTCTAGTAGCCAACCAAATATAAATTATTCCATTGTTCGTTGGTTGAAAATTATCCTCAAAATTTTGAACCCACCAAGTTCCGCGAAAAAACGCAAACTCGTCGACTAAAATAAATTTAACTTCGTTTCGGATCGGGTAAGTTCAAAGGTTATATTTCAGCGACGCTGAAATATGGTGACATGTTTGTACTAAAAAAAAACATTTTACATACAATAGAACATTGTTAACGGGTTTTGTGGGGCGATGACATTTATCATTTTTAAATAACGAGATAGTTCAATGGTTAAAAAGTATACTTTCGAACATGGATATTGCGGATCGTATCTCGCAAGTCTAGATTTTTCATTTGTCACAAGACGTTTCAATAATGACCTGAGACAGACCCAAATTGACTCCGTCCCTTATTATAAGGTCATTTTAAATGGAACTTTTTAT
>NW_013532001.1:1686-2615 GCF_000836235.2 Papilio xuthus | reverse complement strand
ATTCCGGTTCCAAAAAAAGAATCAGGAACGGAACTATGCGATCATAGACCTGTAGCGATACTATCCGCGGTTGCTAAAGTATTCGAGACGGTAATACACAGCAGCATTTGTTCGCAGGTGAATTCCCGGCTATCGGACGCGCAGCACGGCTTCCGTAAGGGTCGAAACACGGAGAGTAACTTGTTGTCCTTCGTATCGGAACTAGCGCCTGCCGTGGACGCCGGAAGACAGGTCGACACTGCGTATTTTGACTTTCGCCGCGCTTTTGATACCGTAGACAACGATATATTATTAATTAAATTTGCTGCGTTTGGGTTCACTCCCAGTTTACTAAACTTTTTTGCTAATTACCTAAAAGAGCGCAGACAGTACGTCGAGTACGAGGGTTACGTTTCTGCGCCATATTATACTTATTCCGGAATAAGTCAAGGCAGTAATTTCGGTCCGTTAGAGTTTATTTTAATGATTAATGACCTTCCGTCAATAGTAAATCACGCACAGTGTTTATTGTATGCGGACGATTTAAAACTTTTTTTAGTTATAAAAAATGGTGACGACTGCTTGCGATTGCAGCGGGACATTAACAGCGTGTTGCAGTGGAGTAAGGACAACAAGTTGTTCTTCAACGTGAACAAGTGCTGTGTGATGTCGTATAGTCGAGCGCGCGCGCCACTGCACCATCCCTACGTGCTGGATACGACCCTCGTCCCGCGCGTATCTCACGTCCGTGATTTGGGAGTCGAGATGGTCGAGGAATTGAACTTCCGAAACCACATTGCGAATATCTGTAGGAAATCGTTCAGAAATCTCGGTTTTATTATTAGGCAATGTAAGAATTTTGAAAATGCGCTGGTAATAAAAGTTTTATATAACGCATTAGTTAGGAGTCATCTAGAAACGAGTAGTTCCATTTGGAGTCCCCATGAAAA
>NW_013532001.1:0-1606 GCF_000836235.2 Papilio xuthus | reverse complement strand
CTTCCCGTTAATGTACCCGAGTTTATTTGTGAATGGCATGGTCGGATACAGCACGTTGCGAGTGCGTAGGGAAGTGGCCCTCGTGCGCGGCGTATGGCGCGTTCTGCGCGGCGCGGTGTGCCAGCCAGCCGTGCTTGCAGCGCTGCGGCTGCGTGTCCCTGACTGCGTGGTTCAGGTGCGCCGCCGCCCGCCATTGTTTCTCGAGCCCACCGCTAGGACGAAGTTATTGGAAAATGCTTCTATAGTGCGGGCTATACGGCTTCTCAATATCATATCTAGAGATATAGATCTATTTAGTTGCAGCGAGTCGAAATTCACAGAGGCTGCGTACAGATGTGTGAAAGACGTTTGAATATATCAATATATAAACATCAGTTTAGTTACGCGTTTATATATTCTTGCACTGTATTATATGTATTTTTTTTTTCTTTTTATTTATCACTGTTATATGTTATTTACTGTTATTATAAAATATGTTATCGTGTAAACTGTTATGTAAAGTGTGTATAGTGTCAAATTGGTTGTGTACTGTAATGATGCTATGCAGTTTTTAAATAAATAAATAAATAAATAAATAAATAAATATTTTTTTCCTTTCCATGCCTCATCCGTTTTGTCCATCGATTCATGTCCATATCTCTGTTTGAAACAAGATCCGCGTACATTTGAATGATTTCATGCACATTACGGCATTATCATATATGTTGCCGTCAGACGAGACTTTCACTTGACGACTCAAGGTCATTGTGGAAAGTAAAGATAATTGGAGATATCTGACTATACATGATGTCTGGTAGTTTTCATTTGACTTCAGAATATCGGCTTTGTATACAAACGTATTTTTGAATAATTAAAAAGTAAATAAGCAGTAAAAAATTAAAACAACCCTAACTATATTTCTTATTAAATAGCTTAAAGATTTATATGAGTACTAGCTGTTACCCGCGACTCCATCCAATTGAAATAAAAAAAAACTTGTTTAGTAGCCTATGTGTTCCTCCAGACTATGTTGTATGTATATATATATATATATATATATGCCAAATTTGGATCAGCCGTTCTGGAGATACCTTCAAACAAACATCCTTCCATCCATACCAATATTCGCATTTATAATACTAGTAAGATATATTGAATAACTAAACTAACTTAAATAGTAGCAAAACCAAAACAAAATTGCAACGCATCGGTGAGCACCGTTGATGCAACCACGTGAGATGGGGTAAAATAAGTTGCTATTGCTTTTAGCTTTTGTTACTTGTTTTTCAATTTAGACTTTTAATCTGATTAACTGAGGCAATAGATAATTTTAAGTGCTATATTATAGTTTTACCTATGTAATATTTAGTCTGGTTATGTCTATTAACAGCTAGAATTTTATGAAAGCATCTGAAGTAAAGTTGTTTATGTTTTAATACAATTTTAAACATCCTGTATATAGAATTGCACTCTGCAATTGCTTATTATTTTTAAAGCGACCATCAGGGCCCTAAACGTTTTTAACGATCGAGAAATATTTTGTAACCAAGGTCAAAACAGTCATTATCTATATACAGGATGTTAAATGTAATAAAATTGTTACCACACCAAATCCTGGTTTTAATAT
>NW_013532000.1:0-1045 GCF_000836235.2 Papilio xuthus | reverse complement strand
TCAAGCGAGCTTGCTTTACGTATATCTTAAATTGACAGTTATTACATTTTCAATCATATTAGAGTTATAATTCTTTCAAATAAGCTATATAAATGTTAATAAAAATTAATTAGTTTTTTTTGTTTGCATAACATTCACTGCTGCGTTTTTATGAAAAGTTATTTTAAATATAAATGTAATATATATAATTAAAAATTCAATATGCTATCAATAGTAATTTCTATAAGTTACGTATTGCTACGTACTAATGAAACATAGTATATCTGAGAAACACGTATAATATAAAGGCACAACAAAAATGTAGTCGATAAAAAATGTCCCAGACAGTCCCTCTTCTACTAAATCGGTAAATTCGAGGTACCGTAGGGCTATAATTTGCTCAGTTCGTTTAGCATTTGCATTGCTGCGGTGCGCTGTCGCAATTTTCGGACGCTCGATTGCACTTTGTTCTTCTAGCTCTCTCACGTAATATTGTTATGCCGTGTAATTAAGTATACACTTTTAAGGTACGCGTTTAATGGTGCACGCCGGACACACCGCACGTACGGATTAAACGAATTTGCTACTAACTACTAAAAATCAAACTAAAATCCGTTGCGGGCCGTGCGTGCGATGCGTCTGGCGCGGGCCAATGGACGCATACCTTTACAGTTGGTACGTCCAAATTAGTGTTTTTTTGACAGTTTCTAATTAAAGTTAGGTCTTACATGTCATTATTTGTAGCTAGGAAGATTTTATTTTTATATTTTTGTAATAAACAATAACAAAAAAATATGAAGCCTTTTAAAACCGGCTATAGGAAAAATTGCTTAATACCATTACACATAAGTAATCAACATTTCGTAAACATTGAATTGAATGAAAGTTTCATGATTATAACTAAAATTAATTACGTTTAAAAGTAATGAAATATAAAGACATTTATTCAAAGGACCGGTAACAACTTAAGAAAATTAATTGAAGTAACATCAAGAGATGTTAAGTGACTTCGTGTCGGTGATTAATTTTAGGATAAAGTAATTTACAGAAACGAAAAACTTTTATA
>NW_013531999.1:2978-6131 GCF_000836235.2 Papilio xuthus | reverse complement strand
AATTTTTTTGAGACCATGAGTAAACGTTCCTTAGGTCCTCATTGATTTTGGCAGCGGCTTCTTCTATCTTTTTGCTGTCGAAGGAGTAATACAGTTGAGTGTCGTCAGCGTAAAGGTGGTACTTGCAGTGTTTTATTTGTGTAGGTAAATCAGCTGTAAAAATTGTAAAAAGAGTTGGACTTAACAGCGAACCTTGAGGTACACCGCGTAGGATGGATTTAGAAGTGGAAGATCTCTTAAGACCGTCTTTGCTTTCAACTATAACGGATTGTTCTCTGCCGTTAAGAAATGAGTGAAACCATTGACATGTGTTTTTTGAGAAACGATAATGCTGCAGTTTAGATAGAAGCAATTTCGGCTCCAAACAGTCAAATGCTCGCGAATAGTCTAGTAGCACCATAATGGAGCTAAGCCCCATATCCGATGCCTCCGTCAGATCGTCTGTAACTTTTAGGAGTGCCGTTTCAGTGCCATGCGCTTTGCGAAAGCCTGATTGTAGCTTTGGCGTTATATTATTGTTCCCTAGGTACTTTAGAACTTGCACCAGCACTACTTTCTCTAGTACTTTCGATAATACCGGTAAGATTGAAATCGGGCGTAGATCTTTTAGCTCGACCACTGTACTTTTTTTTTGGATAGGTTTAACTAGCGCTTTCTTCCAGCTAGAGGGGAATGTGTTGGTTTCAATAGACTTATTCACCATCTTAGTTATTATAGGTAGTGTGACTTTCAATGTCAACTTTATCATGTCGATGCTTAAATCATCGTGTCCCACTGCCTTAGTTTTTATATTGTAGATAGTATTTTTTACTTCCTCCTCTGAGACTGGTTTTAACTTTAACTCATCGTGTTCTGATGCATCAATCAGGTTCATACTTCTTGCGTCGAGAATTGTCCCAGGACAAGGTGGTAGATTAAGGAAATGATCGTTAATTTTATCTGGGTCGCTTAGATGATCAGGAATCATGTTGGTCTTGGTGCTGTTTACCTGGGTGATTTTTTTAATATTTCTCCAAAGCGTAGCCGAGTCCTTTAAGTTGTTGTTAATGAAGCTATTAAAATAGGCTCTTCGCTCGCGTTCTATCGAGGCGGTCACTAAGTTCCTAAGATTACGATAGTAGTCTTTGGCGCTCTCTTTTTTCACTTTTAGTGCTCGCTGTAATGCTTGGTCTCGCAGCCTCATCATGAATCTTATCATATTTGTTATCCACGGTTTCGGCTTAACCCCGCAGATTATTTTACGAATTGGAGCGTGGATATCAAACAGTAGAAGCATATAACTATTAAATGTTTTGACCATTTGGTTGACATCTTGCAGGTCACCGATGGAGTCCCATGGTAAGCGGTTTAAATCAGCATTAAAAGAGTCAAAATTTATATGTAGTAATGGGCGCCTATATTTAATTTCTTTTTTAAACTTGGACTTTCTTATGTCAAAGTCTACAATAACCAAAGCATGATCACTTAGACAGTAGTTATGAATAATTTGCACATTTCGGCACTTCGACGCGTTGTCAGTGAGAACGAGATCTAGAATGGTCCCTGAGTGCTGCGTGATTCGCGTGGGTTCCTTAACTAGTTGTTCGAGGTTATGCTGATGGCAGAAGTGTAAAAGTTCTTGCGCTTTTGGATTTTTCGGACTTGCCATGTCTATATTAATATCGCCTAAAACACATGTAAGGTCACATCTTGCCAAGGAGTTGATAGACTCACTGAGGGCGTCTAGAGCGTCTTGAACTCCCACCGACTCCGGTCTATAGGCAGTGCCAACGGCCAAACTGGAGCCCTGCAATTGAACTTCAAGCCAGAATTGTTCAAGTTTAGATGTAGGATGTTTTTGTACCTTAGAAGTGATTCCTTGTCGAACATAGAAGCCCACACCTCCACCCTTTTTCCCTTGCCTTGCCTTGTGTAAGAATTTGTAACTCGGGATCGCGGGTGCCGCAGCCTCCTCACCCGGTTTGAGCCAGGTTTCGTTGAGGGCTACGATATCAGGCGAGTAGTTAAGAAGCGTTGCTGTTAGTTCATCTTGTCCAGTGTTTATGGACCTAATGTTTAATAGGCCTAATCTCAAAAAAGAGTTGTTAAAGATAGCCATAGCCATGTAGGATACGCGATAAAAATATATTGTTACGTAAATAACATTTAGGTTTTCCTAGTATTCTAGTGCATTTATAGATAAAGTTTTGTAATCCCGAGTTCAAGGAGACAGTAACTAAACTATGTTTTAACTCTTCTAGATTCGTTTTCAAATTTAAATTTGTAGTCTTGAATGTAGGTGGGACAAATATAACACAAGTTTTTACACTATTTTCATGATACCATTCAATGTATATGCTTTCTAAGCAAATGATAACGAAATATAATATCAACCATACTAAGTAATTGCGCGGCAGTGTGGTTAAGAGCAGTAAGGTACAAAAAATTGATGAAACCATTTTTTTAACAATTAAATTAGTTTTTAACGACCTAACAATTGTAATAAATTGTGTATTGAGAAGTGACATAACATTAAAAAATTTACAAAAGTCATCTAAGTATGACAATACAGTGGTATATAACGAAAACTTTAAAGGTATATTATAGTAGACTTTGGATAAGTAATAAATATAAAATAAATCGCTTGTGTCCTTAATTAGATAAATTACAAACAATAATATATAATCTATAAATACCGAATTAAACGAACTATGCTGAGAAGGAAATATGTAAAGATTTCTAAATGGGGCTAACTGTGATATCACTAAAAACCCTCACGATGTCTACATGGTCGCGAATCCTTATTGCCGTTTGGGTGTAATCACGTCTGACAAAAATTTTGCCATTCTTGGTCCACGCAAATTTCCATTTTAGGCGACGAGATTCCTCGCGTGCCCTGTAGAACAGCTGTTTATTGAGGCGCGTTAGCCGCTCGTTAACGTAGACGCGGCGCGGGGCGGCGGCCGGCACGATGCCAGCAGAGTCGAAGCCGCGCCGCACCCGCGCAGCGCGTAGCAGCTCGTCGCGAGCGCCGCGCTGCACCAAACGGACAACGAGTGCGCGCGGTCGCGCTGCTGTTGCGTCTTCTTCTTTACCCCGCTCATACTCAGCTACGATAGTTTTCCGACCCACTCGCTCAGCACTGACGATATCGCGTTCATCCAGGGTAACACC
>NW_013531999.1:0-1503 GCF_000836235.2 Papilio xuthus | reverse complement strand
TGGGATGGGGTTGTTATTACTTATTCAGGGTTGAATGAATTAATTCTCTCAGCCCTGTCACTGCTGCTTCCAATATTAGGTAATGAAATCATCGCATAAAAGCAAGGATTTGCAAAAAGTGCTCGTTACCTCACACCGAGCCGCGCCGCGCCGCGCCGCGCCGCGCTGCGCCGGCTGAGTGGATGATATGCGTCGTGTGCTTGAAGTAATATTTCAACTCATTTAATTTACTTCTAACAGTGGGTTTTCGAGATCAAAATCCCCGTTTAAAACATTATGGTATCTCTAGGTTTTTCAAAGATAATGAGTGGGATGGCGACATATTATATACAGAGATTTTGGTGTGAGCAACTATATTAAAAGTATACGGTAGGTTATAGCATAGTAACTTTAGGCTTTTGAATAAATAGATTTATTTAAATATGTAGACCTATGACTAAAACTAATATAAAAACCGCTAAAACAACCGTAATGCACCCGATGGGATGTAGGTGCTGCCACCGGACGAACATACGTGAGTGTTTTAGTCGTTTTTATACAAGTTTATGAAAATGTCTCATGGAAGTTTGAATAATTTACATAATTATTACTACTAACCTAACATTTTAATATCAAAAGTACATTCACTTACAGTGCCTAAGTTATCATCACAATGATATGTATTATGAGTTTATTAATTTGGTATAATATTTTTATAAATATATTAACTTCATAAGAGGCAGAAAATACATTGGCATTTCTACGGTCAAATAAAAGTGATCGTGCCTACGTTAAGTATAACGCTGGGAAATTTTTGACATAACTGTCGATACATATTAGGGAGTAGACTTTTGGCAATATTAAGTTACGGCTTCTCAAGCATTCCGACAGTTTCTCCTTTGTATTGATTGAATTTCTCAGAAGATATCAAATGCCAATCTAAGATAACACAAAAGGAAAGTAGTAAATAAAATTAATGTAATTATTTTGCTTCAAAAAGTCACAAGTAATCATTTCAGCCAACTCAATTTGTCTTTTTAGTTTTTTTCCAAATTGAAAAGCGGTAAAATAGTATTATACACGATTATTTTGTAGTTTGAATACTTCTCAAAAACAAACGTAAATCGCAAAGTATGTACTTAATTATTCAAAATTAATTCTGTAGATGTCAATTAAACGTGAAACAAATTTCAGGTAACATGTGTGGTCTAAGATGAGAGTAGTGAAGTGATAATTAATAGAGAAGCGGTGTTGCCGCGGCGGCGTTTCATTATCTCGACAGGTGAGGTGACGTCACAGCTTTGAGCACTGACGTCACCACAATTATTGCTACAAATTGAACTTTGACGTCGGTTGACATCCCCCACATAGTATAATACTGTTACAATGATTTTGACTGATTTATATTTTTATTATGGGTGTTTATTCAGATACGCAATAAATTCTCTAGTTATTACTATTATTATGATTAGATAGTGTTTTTTAACAATATATATATATATATATATATATATATATATATAT
>NW_013531998.1:15236-19618 GCF_000836235.2 Papilio xuthus | reverse complement strand
TCAGGTACTTAAACAGACACATTTCAGTTGGAAAAACGCAAAAGGTGTAATTTCCAAGGAATGACTGATTCCTTAATAAAGATTAGTGAATGTAAACTACATACACTCTTAGTTTAGGTACGTTTTCATAGAAATATAAACAGAATTTTGAAAATTTACTTGTATTTCTTTTATCATTGACTTACTGGGATATAATTAATCTTTCCGTTTGTTTCCGAGACCAAAATCCTCATTTAAAACACATTTTTATCTCTGTTTCGTCAAAAAGAATGACGGGGATGTTGATATGTTATATACAGAGACTTGATCTCAGAAAACAACGGTTAGTTTAGAGCAATATAGTAGTTCAGACTAACTTTATTTCGGTTTAATTAATTGTTTTTGTTAAAAAGGACACTTTGACGATAGACGTGAACAAGTTATATAAAATAAACAGTTTAATACTATGTCGTTATAAAAACATGTCTTATGGAAGACTTTGGAATGCAGGATATTTGCTAAACTTTACTCGCTAAATGATTATAAAATATTTGATTTCGTCATAACAAATCTACACTCAGTGTCGACTTTGTTAATTAAATTCGTTGTTTGATTTGACATAATTCACAGTTTTCTACTAGCTCAAAGATCATGACAACATACAATAAAATACTGATAAATTATAATTACCAGTTTTTTTTAATTACAAGGATTAATGTTACATATTTTGAATCTGAGCGGAATTTTATTACATTCATAATTAAATTTTACTTCACAAAAAAACCATGATGAATTTAAATCAACAATACACAGCGTTAATTAAGAGTAATTATGGCTATTTTAATTAAGTTTATAAAATAATTTAAACAATTGATTGTCGAATTCATTTTGTCATAATATAACAATTGAATTAAAAATATTCTCGTCTTCCATGAGTGACTATTTTAATACTACTTTTAGACATTATTAGTTAGAATCCTTTGGTGAGAATGACGTGCTTTCGTTACAACGTCCAGTGTCAGAATGAATGTGAGGGGACATAAACGTCGACATTTTAGTAAGGCTAGTGTTGAGTCAATACATTATCTCATTTCCGGATTTTTTTTCCTAACACTACCTACCTCGCACTGTTAAGAAAGATGAACAATCCTAATGAATATGATGCTAGTCTACAATTATTACATTTTTTTTAAATAATAAGTCGTCACAACTCAAATCATTTAAACTAAAAAACTAGACATTTTTAATGTCTTATCTTTATTACATCTAATAAGGAATCATAACAAATTTTACTTTTCCGTTTTTTATCGTTTTTCAGACACACACACAAACGTAGAAGACACGATTTATTTCTTAAAAATAATTCGTAGACGAACGTTTTTTTTGCACTAAAATTAATCAGCTAACTTCAAACCTTATTTGTGAAGATTATAGTAAATCGTCATGTAATAGTTAAGGAACTCACTCAAAGAACATCAATCTCTTCTTGCCGGACGCATCCAATGACACATTGAAACCCATAATGAATCAGTTCAAATAGCAACAATTAACAGCATACCAGCTATGCTGTTCAAACGCGAGCTCGACTTTCACTGACGCGCGCTCGACCAGCGCTGTACAATATTGTGCAATGGACGGAAACGTGTTGAAAATTCAAGTCTATCCTGCCACGAACATCCTTCCCGGCCTTCCGGTGTTTAACAGTTACCAATTTTACAGCGATTCAGTATAAATTAATGTCAAATTAAAAAATCAATGGGTCAAAAGTATTAATTATTTTGCCCAACTGTCGTCACTTTCATAGAATTGGTTCTGTAAAAGAATAGGAATCGTATCATTGTTTAAAGTATATCAAGTTGTTTGGGATACAGGATGTCCGACGATTCATTCATTCATATTTATGATGACACTACTACAGTGACAGACTCAGAGACTGATAATGGTTTATTAAGTTAATTTTAAATAATTCTGTAAATACTCGTTAAAACTTAAAGTAAATTAATTAAGAATATAATTGTCGATATTACGCTAAAGGTCTGAATCTAGACACCAATGTCACATGTGTAGGCACGTTCTACAAAAGGTCAATCTCAGAGCGACGCTTGGGCAATGACGCATGTCCGCGCAGTTAAATCGCACCAATATGTTCTTTAATGGCCTTTCTTGACTATACACACCACACTGTCCTTGAAATGTACCCATGCATTTTCATTAAAACATTGGCAATACGCTTTTAAGGACATATGTATTTGTAAATCATATCTTCATCTCCTTGTCCTCAGACTACTTGTATGTATGCGCACTAGATCGGTTTATCTTCCCTCGTTTATTCTTACTTCATAATGATGTCACTTCATGCAATCCATTCCTCTTTTCCTAGGCTTATCCTTGCTTATGGTGCATGTATCTCAGTATATTACATACATTGACAATATCAGTTACGTTGTTCAAGCTATAAATCTAGACTTTGCAAACGCTATTACTTAAAACCTAATCAAGCTGAGTATAAATAAAACAGAACGACGATTTTTAGACATTATTAGAATCATTTGGCGCGAATGGTGCGCTTTAATTACAAAGTCAAGTGATAGAATGAATTGTAAGGGGAAGGAAACGTCGACTTTTTAGTAAGGCTACTGTTGATTCAATACACTGGCTCATTTTCGGATTTTATTCCTAACACGATGGATATGTATTTTGCGGAATATTAAAAAAGAAATCGCGTTTGTGCACCCTGTATATGACGGTATGAGCGAGCTCACTAATTTGCTGTAAACAAAAAAAAATGTAACTTACCTACCGTTTCATAGCGTAGTACCAGTGTCTGGACAAACCCACAATGGGTTTATAGACACTTATATTGTAAATTTGTATTTTATTCCTTGTTTATATAAATAAATAAATAAAAAAAAAATTGGCAAATTGAAAAAAAAAGAAAATAATTGCGTACTGTTACAATTAATGTTTTTTTAATATTTAATATAACGCAAATGACTTGTTAACCGTGGCAAGTAAAATTAAATTAAACCTTCAACATTTTTTTGTTATTTCACGGTCACTATATATTCATGGTCTTCTACTTTTATAATAAAAACAATTATGATTACAAACAAATTATACATTTTTTTTATTTAACCATTATTAAATCCTTTTAAATAACACCATAAAAAGAATATATGACTAATTCTATCTTTAAAATGCTATTAAATATAATCAAAAGTTGCTTTTATTTTTTTCCCCTTCAATTACATCAAGATGAAATAGTGTCACTCAAAAGTATGCAACAATGCAAGAAAGCGAAAAATCTTGTGTGCCTGGCCTGTGTTAAACTGTAAAATTTGGTAATCCTTGTGGTGGGCTTGAGCCTGCGTTCACAGCGTGAGTCAATACGAATTGATAGGTTTGTAATGTACAAGACAACATAATTAAAATCATCATCATCAACCTGCCATCATCCCTATTGAGGGTCGGCGCAATACTCCTCCATACATCTCTATCAGCCGTCATATCCCAATCATCATCAAGACATCATTAAAATATTAATATTTTATGCATTTAATTATTGTATTTTTTCAATATTTATATTTATATTGACAGTAAATTCATTAATAAGATACAATATTGTAATAATACTTCGAAAATATCCAGTCATTGACCTATTAACGCAGAAAACACAATGACATGGTTTATTACTAAAAATTATAATCCCACGCCTCGATACTATATGTTAATGAAAGAAGAAAATAAATTTTGTTTAGTTATAAATATATTATCAAAATACTTACCACGGCGCTCTTGCCATGACATTGTGTGTCATACCGTTCTTGTTTGTTACCACAGACGCCATTTTTATCTAAAAAAAAAAAAAAACAAAAATCGTAAAATGGACTTTATCAAGATTTAAACTTTATGTTAATGCACCTTTTTTATAAGAGAAGGAGACAAGCGAGCAGTGGAAACACCGATAGCCTATTGGTTAAGGTTACGGATTATCGACCGACCGGTCGTGGAATCGAATCCTGACATTCAACTATTTATTTTCTAGCACTTATTCAGGCTCAATTGATACGATTACCAGTAAAGAAATATCAGTTAATTTGGTAAAGTCTGCTAAATTAAAAAAATGTGGTTCTTGTAAATAAAAATTCGTAAGAAAAGAGAACAGAACACAGACAGCTTAATCGTGGTAAGAATTCCATTTCTTATGAGGAGTACAAGCAAGTCAAATCAGGTCTGCCAACTTTTTTTTTTATACAAACATAAATAAAAAAATAGATATATATCTGTATGTTATATGTAAAAAAGGGAAGTATTTCGTTTTGAACTTTATCACAATAGCACATAGGTGTAAAAAAACATACAGTTTTTTGCAGTGCCAAATATTCCATCGCACTATTCAGTTT
>NW_013531998.1:0-7161 GCF_000836235.2 Papilio xuthus | reverse complement strand
ATACGCGAACTCCTGTGGACTCTTCTGGTGGTCAACTTCGAGATCTTGCGCGCCATCTTTCGATGGCTTTTCCCAGCTGAACGTAAGGATGTCGCCGGAGAAGTTGTACTGGTATGTGGCAATTAATCTTGTTGTAAACAAAACATAACAATGACTTTTTAAATACGTCTTAAACGAAATAGGATAAAAATCGTTTAAATCTATAATATTTAATTTCTAAAGGCATTGTGTCAGGAAGATAATTCGACTCTGTGCCCGGTGTACTAGCGCAACACTAGCCGTACTAAAATGTCGACATTTATGTCCCCTCACTAACTCTGTCACTTGACTTTATAACGAAAGCACGCCATTCCCGTCAAATAATTCTAATTAATAATGTCAAAAAATAGTAACATTCTTTAGTACATATTCTAAAAAAAATATTATCCGATAAAAACGATTATTTTTACACTTTGTACCGACATTTCAACATTAATCATAATACTATCTCATAGAGTGATAATAACAGAAGCATTGTGAAAAGATCTATTGATTAATTTAATTAGGACAAAAACACTGGCAACTAAAAAGAGTTGGAAAAGACAAGCAAAGTTTTTAAATTATAAAATTAACGAAAAAAAAGACAGATGAGGAACCAAACTATAATTATTGGCCACTGAGGTTTTGAACCTGGTAGCTTTTAACATGTATAAAGTACTAGCTATCGGTCGCGACTTCGTCCGCGCGGAATTATAAAAAACTAAATTCGTAGCCTATATTTTATATCTGTGCCAAATTTCATTAAAATCAGTTGAGTCGTTCAAAAGATATCTTCAAACAAACATCCATTTAAACTTTCGCATTTATAATATTAGTAAGAATCAAACTGTTCAGATTACAGGCACAGGCCATGGTATGGGCCGCGAGATGGCATTGCGGTTCGCACGGTTGGGCGCCAAAGTGGTTTGCGTTGATATCAACGCTAAGAGCAACGAGGAGACTTACAACATGATACTAGCCGAAAAAGGAAAAGCTTATAAATACGTGTGAGTAAGCAAAATCAAATTTTTTATATTTAACTAATTTTATTGGAGCCTCCTAAGATCTGACACTGTTATTTAAACTGTTGAAAGAAAATGTAAGCCTATGGAAAAACTGATATAAAAACGGCTAAACACTCACGTGTATTTGAAATTTAAAAAATGAACGACGCAGACTGGAACAATGTAAACTATCTTAAATGTAATGTATTTTATAGGAACAAAAACTAACTCTAATGATTGTAAATAAACACATGAAGTTACACAAACGTTACCAAATATTATTGATCTACTTTACTTGTTATTATTTCCAGTTGTGACGTAACGGACCGTGCAGCGGTGCTGCAGCTCGCAGAGCAGGTCCGCAGGGATGCAGGTGACGTCAACGTGCTGGTCAACAATGCGGGCATTATGCCATGCAAACCCATCACAGAGCAGACAGAGAAGGAAATCCGTCTCATGATGGATATCAATGTTAATGCTAATATTTGGGTAAGCAATTATAATTCACCGCTAATACTAGTGCAATGCTTTGATTTTAAACTATACTGTACTCACTATACTGGGGTATAATTATAATAATAACGCAACATAACCATCTGCAAGAAAGGTATGATCACTATACTAGTCAGGAATCCAAGTGTTTGACATCCATTCTAACATCTGTTTATATAAACAAAGTCAATAGAGCAACCGTATCCATTGATTATTCTGCAATTGAACCCGTCTTTTACCAAACAAGTGTTAAGTTTGATACCAAAGATAGTATGAAGCTTTTAACTAAGACTATATCCGATACGGCACAAAAGTTAATCCTGAGACTAATAGTCTGCTAAGACATATAAAACTGGTTGATAGCGATAATTTCGTCATTTTCAAAAGCAGCAATGTTCCTTAATGAAATCTTAGGATGCAAATTAAATCTTATTTTCCAATACCAGTGTATTCAAGCGTTCCTGCCAGCGATGATCGAACGTAACCACGGTCACATCGTGGCGTTATCGTCTATGGCGGGCCTGATGGGCATCCGCAACCTCGTCCCGTACTGCGGCTCCAAGTTCGCTGCCAGGGGTATCATGGAGGCGCTCGCTATTGAAGTGAGAGAGGACCCCAGGGATACAAGTGGAGTTAGTATACATTTGATTATTGGAAAATGCTCCCAAGTACTGCTATTACAAAACTAGCTTTAATTTCTATAATCTTTCGCATCGTAATAGCTAAGTAAAAAATAATTAATTTCGAAGCTACTGTATCTCAGAAATCTCCTCTGTGAATTAGTCTACAACCTTCTAACTTATTTTGGGCATAAATTTTGCGGAATTAGCAATTCTACCAACTTGTTCAGTTTGGTGAAGGAAGTTTTCGTGATGCAACCTGCACATATCTGAGAAGATATTAAGAGATATGTGTGAAGATAACCCGCACTTGGCCAGCGTGGTTCACTGTGGCCTAATCACATCTAACTTATTGTAGAGTAGAGCCTCTCGCTGGGGAGTTAAAGTATGCTGATGATGTTAAGTTTGATTCAGATAAATTGTTTGTACTACAGCTATTCTTTATCATCTTACTCGCAGATCCACTTCACGACAGTCTGCCCATACATTGTGAACACAGGGTTGTGCCACAAGCCTCGTATCCGCTTTGAGAGCGCAATGAAGGTTGTCAACGCTGGCGAGGCGGCGGACATGATTGTTGATGCTGTGCTCAGGAATGTCATGGAGATTACTATCCCTCCTGAATTACATTATATGAATCGGGTAAGTTACAACTATAGTCAGAGTTTGGTTATGCATTAGCTTATTGTAGATTTACCGTATTAGGAGTAAGTTCTTGAAGACTCTGTGGCCTTAATGTCTATTTAGTTGTTTGCCCTTTCAATGACTGATTTATTCAGTTACGATACGCATCATACCTAACTATAGAAGACTTTTCTTGCAACAACATTTGGTCTTGCAAAAGCAAACTGAAAAAAAGTCACAGAGTATACAATTGCCAGCGTTCTTTTATGCGATTTTTACTGGTTACCAATGTACTATAAAAATTATATGTAAGATGCTGCTATTGGTGATAATTCTAAATTGGTCTTTATTTTCTTTGTTGTAATGTTGTTTTTTAATTGCAGTACATTCATCGACTACTCCCGTTCCCCGCGGCCGCCGCTTTCAACGACTTCTTCGACACCGGCGTTGATGCTCACGACTGAATGTTGTTTACATAAATTTTTGTATATTTCTAGTAAAATATTTTATTTTTACATATTTGTTTTATTTTACATTATTAAAAGAAAAAAAAGATATAGAAATTTATTATTATCTATAGAAATTTACAATTACAACAAAATATTAGCAAAAATGGCATTAACCTTTTTTTTTTTAAATTAGATAACATTTTTTTTCTTAAGTCTATTAAAAATTATTTCAAGAAAATAGAGGTTTAATGATAAGGTTTGCTCTTGGTTAACATAACTCATTACATTAAACGCCATTGCCTGTCTTTTCGAAGGCAAACATTGGCCGAAAGCTTCTAATAAAAGAGGTTCCTGAGTCACCGCCTCTCTGAAAACAATTTATAAGTAACTTTTACCGTGAGTTACTGAGACCGAAAACTCCGTTTAAAAAATATCTCTGTTTTATCAATGATAATGACAAAAATTTAGAAGTTTCAGAATCTTCTTTCTTGAAATAATGTTATTTGCTTCGATAAATAACAAAATTAATATGTTATCAAAGAGAATTTTCATAAACATAACCGTGGTTAACTAACAAAAACATTATTTTAAAGATAAACATCTTAAAGAGTTTATTTCTAACCTGTAGTCGTCTAAAGAGACTTTTCCATCTTTATCAACATCCAATTTCTTTAACACCAGCTCTACTAAGTCCCTCACGCCTTCGTCCGGATCCTCGTCTCCTGGTTGCTTTAGTAATGAGTTCCTAAAATTTATATTCATAAGTAAACTTCTCCCACAAGGGCTTATATCTATATAGGGAAATAAGGTACGAGAAAAGGATCTAAATAAAACTAAGTAATTAGTTAAATTTGAAACAAACACTCACTTTAAAAGTAAAAACATTTCATCTCTAGTAATATAACCATCTCCATTAAGATCGTAAACAGAGAAGCAATGTATGCGCCTTTCTTCATCAGTTCCTTTAAGCATTTTGCTGAGTCCACGGGCCCAGGGTTCGAATTTAATCGCGCCTTCACCTCCTCCCGCACCCCGCTCCCACGTCGCCCACACTCTTTCTAGCACAGCTTCCTCGGTTACCAAGTCGAATGTACTGTGCATCACATCTCTAAACGTGCATTGGTCTATACCCTGACAAGAAGCACAGAATTTAGGCAAATTAATTAAAGTTCATAATTATTAAATTGCAATTTACATATTTGTGGAGAGGTAAAAAAACAGTTTACTTCCCTGTTTTTTTCTTGGTTTACAGTTTATTCTAAAAGTAACTAGAAATATTTTCTACAGTCTACGCCTATTATGAATAGCCTGTGTAAAAAAATATGACAAAATGAATATCATGATACAGATTGAAGATAAGTTTGGAGATATGGATGTAAAAATGATTGAAAGATTGTTGTTGCGTCTTTTAATTACCAAGATATTAAAAAAAATATTAAACGCAAAAAAAACAAACGTAAAATAATTGCATCAAAGGATCAGTTTGTTTGTTCCTTGCATTAATGCCTCTTAAACATTTAAGCTATTTCAAATGTTTCCATTCGTAATTACCAAAGCTTCGTTATAAACGTTAACTTGCCTAAAGTTCACAACTTGTGATTATTTATTGCAAAAGTTGGACTCTGGTGAAATATTTTATTCAAACAAATGAAAATTCTCGTAAACAACTTTGGTAACCTTTAAAAACTGTTGACACAAATTCAGTTCATTTGTTTTGGTTTCAAAAAAAGAATTTCAGAAGAATTTCTTGGATTAAGTAATGACCGAAATTGTTAAAGATTAAGCGTTGGTTTCTGACATCAAAATCTCTGTTAAGAAAGAATAAAACATATCATCATCCCTGTCATTTTCTTTAACAAAACAGAGATAACAATATTTTTAGACGGAGATCATAGATTTACATAAAGCATTTTTTTTTTACATGAGGTGGCAAACGAGCGAGCGGCCACCTGAAATCGCTGAAATAGCGAACTGACCGTTGCCCATAGACATACGCAATTGCATATGCGTTGCCTACCTTTAATTGACGGAGGAGAGGATGCACGGAAAGAAAATATTTTCTCTTTCCATGCATCCTCTCATCCGGAAAGTCCACTGCCACGTCCCATCCTTTCCTTAAAAGAAAAAGGATGGGAAGGGAAAGAGGACTAAATTAGGCCTCCGGGACAAAATTTTATTTATGTACAAATTCGTAATACTATTCGTATATTTGTGGTACTGTAATGATAAAATGTCAGAAGTGATTTATTTTGTTATTTCGTTTGTATTCGTTGCGTGCGGTCTCATCGTGTAAGCACATGACCCAAACTTTATGGCTTTTCTTTTTCTACGATGAACTAGCGAACAAACATTTCTTGTTCAGACTTATTTATGGAAATAACTAGTCTGTATGCGATGGCCTATTAAAAAAAACTTCTATGTATTTATCATATTTCAAATGTTTTTATTCAAGTAATTCGTGTTTCATAAAAAACTTTTTCTCATGAATTATAACGCCTATAGCCTTCAGCTCGGCTACGTCTTTGGGTTTAGAAGCGGATTTTCAAATTTCAATAACTTTGTTAAAATGCAAAAAAGTACTTTTGTATGGAAGATATAAGATCTTAAGATATACGACGAAAAAAAAACGACTGAAAAGGTTCATTCTAAAACTAATTTTGATGATTATTTTTTTAATCGAAAACGAGTTGAAGTCTCGGTTGACACGAATATAACAAGACTTGTAGAAAATATACAAGAAACAAGAAAGAATGCGTGTTTTTTTTAGTTTCTCGTGCAATATTATCTAATATTAACTTACATCAAGTTTAGCTGGAGACTGGCCGATGGCGGAAGTAGGAACCATTGACTGGGCACTGGTCACCAACTTTCTGTACATACAGTATAACGCCTCCAGTTCGTTTCTGAAAAAAAAACAGAATTCTTAAGGTTTCATTATTGGTGTTACTAACCATAAACGACACGTAGGCTTCGATACTCATTAACTTAAGCATAGCTTAATGTTAAAGTTATTTGAAAGTCAATGTAACTTTATCGATACTTTTAAAGAAGTTAATTTTCAAACTTAAAGTATAGTTCCACTCACACTTTAAGCAAAATCTTGTAATAAAAAAAAATACTTATGCATAATTAAGTAATTCTAACGTAGGATACTTTAAATTATTTAATTTGGTTTATCATTACTTGGTACATAACAATGGAAATAATTTTAAACATATAGAATTATTTTTTATTCATTCACAATCTCATAAATATTGATAAAGTAAAACTCACTTATTAAAATGTGTGTTTTTATACAAGGACTCAAGAGTTTTCTCTTTGAGTTTTCTGTGCGGCATCGCGAACTGTTAACGTACGCGTCTAACCTCACGACCTGACTGCTTACAACTGTTGAGTCGAGACAAGGCGGTGTAAACAATATGTCATGAACTAAAGCCTACTGGAAAAGACGACACGAACACCCAACTAAAGTTATAAAGCAAGTAACACAAGTATAAAGCTGACAAAAAGTTTGTTATTGTAGTAAAGAGAATACCCTTAAGATATAACTATTTCACTTTCTTAGTTTCAGTATCAATCATGATCGTCATCATCATCAGCCTGTACAGTTAAACAGAGATCTTCCCCAAGGACCATATTTCTTCCATCAGAAAATAAATTAAAGGTATGGTGCATATCATTTACTAATTATACCGCTGTTTTGCTGTTTTTTGGGCGATATTGTTTGATGTGAACTCTCCGCGTCCTTCTGTCAGTAATAGCTGAACCCTCTTCATATCAACTGTTTACTCACTTTGTAAACTTGGTGGTCTTGAGCAGTATTTCCAACGTTTTCTGCTGTAACTTGTGCGTCGGCAAAACCGGCTTGAGGCGAGGTTTGCGGCGAGGCGCGGGAGGTGCGGGTGGCGGTGCCCGTCTGTCAGCAGCTGCGCGCCCTGCCGTCAGGAACAGCTG
>NW_013531997.1:0-822 GCF_000836235.2 Papilio xuthus | reverse complement strand
TGATGCCTCTACTGACCCATCCTAACTCCTCAGCTGCTTCCCCGACCTTCTTACTATATAGGTCAGTTATAACCAAAATATACATGCAATAATAGATTCTAATGCCTACATTAAAAGGAATATTTTAGTGTATATCCAACTATAATGACGTCATCACGTGTTTGGATGTAGTAGTTATTTGGTAGATAGAGTAATCATTGTTAAGTGTTGACGTGACATAATTTTATAAAAATATTAGCTGTCGCCTGCGACGCCGTCCGGGCGGAATTAAAAAACCTATTTAATAGCCTATGTGTTTTTCCAAACTATGCTCTACGTCTATACTGAATTTCAGCCGAATGCGTACAGCCGTACTAGAGATCCCTTCAAACAAACATCCATCCATCCGTGCATCTAAACATTGACATTTAGGTTATTAGTAAGATATTTACAGTGTGTTATATTATTTGTAAGTTTTACACAAAACATTGTAATTATTAGTTCAAGAGTGTTTAAAAACAATGAGATGGATCCGTCTCTCATATATTTTAGGATTGTGTAAAAAAAATGTGTAATAAAAAGATAATGAGATTTCATGTTCTAAAAACAGTTAATACAAGTTTTGCGTTCACAAAAATCTTTACACATGAATAATTTAAAAGTTGTTTAGGTATAAAAATGACACATTTACTTTTCTACTTTGTATTCCAATGTACAAACAAAACCCTATAAAGCTACTTAAATTAACCGCATACATAATTATAAACATTGTTCTAAATAAAGTTCGCACGAAAATCAGTAGTGACTACAAAGTATAGTAATTAACATTTTAAGAATTGGACG
>NW_013531996.1:0-1054 GCF_000836235.2 Papilio xuthus | reverse complement strand
CTTGGCCAGCGTGGTTGACTATGGCCTAATCACTCTTAACTTAGGGTAGGCTCCGAGCCCCTCGATGGGGACGTATAGCGAGCTGATGATGATGATAATGATGAAGTTATTTTAATAATATTTTATCATAGGTTATATTTAATAATTATGCTATAAGAAGCGTTGGATGTTCATTACCTTTGAAGTATTCAACTTTTTGAAACGTTTAATCAGATAGATGTTATTGCCTATTTCGGACCTATAGTTTTATTTCGTAACCTCAACATATAAAAGATACCAGGAGGATTGGTAATAACATAATTTCGGAGGCCAAATTTCAAGTCAAATGATTAACCGCTTAGCTGAATGCGGCAATTTGCAATCTTTCCTTAACAGTTTTGTCTCTTGTATAATTTAGTAACGCTTCGGTAACATACAGGAATAAAGTCGTAAGGATATACAGAGAGGTCATCCCGCCTGGGACAGCGGTCACGCGGCGGTCTGCCTGCGATTATAAGAATGGGATTATGGTCCTGTCCTCACGTTGCCTCTCATGCGCAAATCCCGTGTCAGCGCACGTGTGCCAACAAACCTTGGCTCAGATGTCACCTGCATATGCATTCAACATTCATATATTCCCAATGCTTAGGTTTTTAGGACGTAGGCTGTGTGAATATTTTCTCTGACGTATATGGATAAGAAACGTATCGGGAGCAAACTTGCACTTTCGACTAGATAACGTAACACAAATAGTTTTCTGTGTAACGTGCGTTTTGTCCTATTTAAGACGTTTAGTCCAGTTTAACTTAATTATAGTACTATGTAAAATCAATATAATAAACGCATAAACTGTCAATTAATTAAAAAAAAAATTATTGGACAAAAAAAAAATATTCAAATAATTTATAGGTTTCAGTCTCCTGAACTAGTTAAAAATGTGTTACGGTAGACAACGCATTTTCTAATCTATTACCTTATGTTAATAAGAAAGATAAAATATATTGTATTTCATCATCATCAGCTCACTATACGTCCCCACCGAGGGGCTCGGAGCCTACCCTAAGTTAAAGGTGAT
>NW_013531995.1:0-718 GCF_000836235.2 Papilio xuthus | reverse complement strand
TAAGTTATATTATATATATAAACATTATATGTAAGCATGTATTTATTTATGTATGTATTTACCTACATATTTATGAATTTATGCATTTATGTTTATTAAATTTAAGATTCAAATAGTTAAGTTTAGTAGTACGTAAGAATTTATAAATTTATGTCTACTTGTACACATACTGTTATTACCCACTATACATCCTCTCTGTATCGCAAGGTTAGCTGTAAGAGAACTCTTTCAGAGTTAAGCTCACCTGTACATCATTGTATTTCTATGTAATGTTACACTATGTACTTTAAACTGTGTACAAAGCTTAAAATAAAATAAAAAATAAATACAATATCTTAAAGATAAAATTAAAAATACGATACCACAATTGTAATGTTTTTTAAAATGCTTGTTTTTCTTAACAATACTTTGTTATAACGTTATTAGGCCATTTTCGAGATAACTTTAAACTTTTACAAGCTACAAAATCCCAGATGAAAGAAAAACTGTGCCAAAATACATGTTTATTTCCTACAGTGAAAGAAATAAATTCCAGCTTGATACCTTCACGCGTTTTTGAGAAAAAGGGTCTTAACAGACAGACGGGCGGACAACAAAGTGATCCTATAAGGGTTCTGTTTTTTTCCTGAGGTACGGAACCCTAAAAATGATTCAAAATACGATTTAATGTTACAGAATATCTTTGTCAATAATAACGATTTTCTAATCTTTCTCAATG
>NW_013531994.1:0-5065 GCF_000836235.2 Papilio xuthus | reverse complement strand
TCTCATAAGGATGACTCGTCGACCATCTGGAGTAAGACCAGGTAACGGTGGCATTTGACTGAAAAAACACAAGTAATAAATAAATTATTATATAATATTTCATCATCAGCTCACTATACGTCCCCACCGAAGGGCTCGGAGCCTACCCTTTTTTTCCAGTGAGGAATGCTTTATGCATACTCCGCGCCCCTACGCGGTAGTTATGTGGGATTCTCCTCCATAGCGGAGGCATGCCCACTAAACCTCTCTGTTCTACCCTACCCTAAATCAAGGGTGACTAGACCATAGATAATATTTATACATCATAAAATCATTGATTACTTTATTTAATGTTATGATAAAATAGCGGTCGCCCGCGATTCCGTCTGTGTGGTATTAAAATACTACATAAGTAGTCTGTTCTTCCAGACTATGTTCTACATGTATATGCAATTGCGTATGTCTATGGGTAACGGTCAGCGATTTCAGGTGGTCGCTCGCTCGTTTGCCACCTTATGATATAAAAAAAATCTATGACTATTTTCATCAATATCCGCTTAACCCTTCCACAGATACATTGTAACAAACATCCATCTAAACCAGTTTTTCCCAAAGTGGGCGATAACGCCCCCTTGTGGGCATGTCTCAAGTTGCGGGTTATAGTAAAAGTTTCGTTTAGAATTCTCCGTTAATATACATATATAGGTCACAATAATTCCCGTGACCCCGTCCCGATGCGTTGGAGGAACAGAGAAGTTTAGTGGGTATGCCTCCGTTATGGAGGAGAATCCCACATAACTAAAGGTCACAATATTTAATTAATTTAATTTGAAGTTATAGTGGGTTTTAAATATGAGAAAATATGGGGGCGCTAAAAAAATATTTATTCTCAAAGTGGGCAGTAGACAAAATAAGTTTGAGAACCAATTGCTATAAGGGTTCGCGTTTATAATATTAGTAATATGGGAGTTATTTTATATCGTAAATGGAAACGATTAAATATAATTATTGTGATTGAATACGATGATGTTTCTACATAGATGTAATAGTTCTTCCTAGTGTATTATTTGATTGGGTATTTTGCGGAGTTTATTGTTAAATATTGCTATTTTCTATGGGTAATTAAAATGATAATTAATACTGTTACGTCATAGAATTGTGAAATCTTTTCATCCACTTTGTATAGATAGAGAATTTGTTAAGCCTGATAATAAATAAAAAGTGATTAACAGTGGTTAACCCTTAATTCGATGGTGTCCAGTGTGACGAACAACTAATTAAAAAAAATCTACTAAACTAGTTTAAAGAAAATTACGTAAGTATGAATTTACTAAATAAAAAACAGTTTTTTTTGCTACAAAAAATTTCGTCGAATTAAGGTTTAAATATACGTCTTCCTATAATGTCATCTTTTAACTATACTTATATAATAAGTTTATTAATTAAAATAGCTTAAAATACACCCAATAATCTACTAACGAATAAAAAACAGTAAAATGAATATTAAGAGTTTTGGGGAATAAAGATTCGAATCCATGACCTGCAGATTACAAGTCAAGTGCTTAACCTCTGAGCTACCGACGCTGAAAGTTTTCTATGATAGAATTAAAGTTTACTTATTTTTTAAATAAGATCCTTTTAAAGTCAATCTAAATATATACTTACACGATGTTTAAAATCTCTTGCAACTCCGGACGCATGACGTCACGGTTGTCGAAAAATTCAGGAACAGCAGCGCGCATTGTGAAGTACATGTCCAGCTTGCGCTTGGCCTTTTCTAATGAGAACTTGCAGCCACGGAGGAATGTCATGATACGTTGGTCATCTGTGAAGGTTTAAAAAAAAAATTGTATTCATTGGTCCCAACGTAAATCTTACATCGTACTAATATTATAAATGTGAAAGTTTAGATTGATGAATGGTTGTTTGTTTGAAGGTCGACCAGAACAACTGCATCTCAGTGAAATTTGTCATAGATGTAGAGCATAGTCTGGAAGAAGACATAGGCTACTAGTTATGGTTTTTTTTAACTCCACGCGGACGGAGTCACAAGCAATAGCTAGTTTTTTAATCTAGGTCTAGTATTGCGCCGATACACTCGCACAGTGTTGGTTTTTCTTCCTAAAATTACTTACCAAACTCATCAGGTAGATGTGGTTCTTTCTTGAGCCACTCCTTGATATGCTCCAAATCTTGTTCCTTGCCTTCAGGCTTCTCGTTCAATTCCTCTCGGATCTTCTGCCACATCTCACCTGTAGGCTGTTCTAGAGTCATCTTTGGTTCGTCGGTTGGCCCTGGAAGATTAAAATTGACTATTCAATTTCAAAAACTTTTTTAGTATTTGAATTTCTATTATTAGTCCGAGGAAAGTATAACCGAAAGAAGGGAATGAATTAAACAGTTAGAGATGGATGGATGGATTATTTTTAGTAAGTTTACTAATGCTTGGATGGATGTTTATTAGAAGGTATCTTCAGAACAGATGCTCGGATCTCGTTGAAATTCAGCTTACATGTACAACATAGTCTGGAAGAACAGATAGACTCCTAAGTTTTTTTCTAATTCCGCGCGTACGGAGTCGCTGACGACAGCTAATTTAAGAACAAAGTATTATCAGTCTATACTTGTTTTTAAATGGGTTTCATTGTAGATTAACATGTTTTATTGTTATGAAATTACATTATGACGTAACTATTACGATTCGTATGTTATATATAACAAGAAGTAGCTATTCGTAGTTACGGTTCTTAGTTCGCGCATGCGTACTAGCGCGCTCAAGCAAAGAATTACATTATTTTGTCTATATGTTTCTATTATTACGTATCTGTTACGTATTTGAGTTTTCACTGCTGAAACAACCATACCAATAATACCATAATGAGTCACTCTTATTATTTCTATACTAATATTATAAACAAGAAACATTTGTTGGTCTGTATTGAATAGGCTCCAAAACTAGGTAACCGAATTAAAAAAAAATGTTTCACTGAGATGACATATTCAATTGGAGCGTTGGTGGCTCAGGTGTCAAGCACTTGAATTGTAATCTACCGTTCCTGGGTTCGAATCCCGCCATGTACCAATGTGTTCTTCGATTTCCGATTTACATATGTATATTTATCCGACGTTCTTACGGTTAAGGAAAACATCGTGATGCTGCACATATCTGAGAAGAAATTCAATGATATGTGTGAAGTCAACCAACCCGCATTTGGTCAGCGTGGTTGACTATGGCTTAGTCACGCCTAACTTAGGGTAGGCTCCGAGCCCATCAGTGGGGATTTTTAGTGTGCTGATGATGATTCAATTCCACGCAGACAAAGTTGCGGTAAACTTCTAGTTGGTTAAAAAAACAGCACAGGCTTTCTATACAAAAAGCCAACAAAAAATTACAGTAGCAATTTCTTGGATTTTTAACTGTAATTTACGTTACAAAGCAATGTAGAGAACATTTACGAGATTTACGTGTCGTAACGGTTATCGTGCGGTGAAAAGAAAACCGTTTTATTACGTTTTCAGAGAGCTTTCACCACAAATACCTTTCTAATGTTCAAATGACTGCGCACAGGCTATTAAGAATGGAATTTTTTTTCATCGAAATTCTTTTGTATACATTTTAATAATCTGTGGTGAATTTTTGTGCTAAAATCATCTCGAATTGAACCTATTACATTTACTACTGAAATATTACAAGTGATTTGACTTGTTTTTAACCGACTTCAAAAAGGAGGAAGTTCTCAATTCGTCTGTATGTTTTTTTATTGCTCGATAACTCCGCCCCTAGTGGTCCCGATTTTTATAATTCTTTTAAATGCTAAGGAATTAAAAGCTATTATTATTTCGGGAAAACACATAAATGTCCTTAAATTTTGTACTTGAGTTTTAGTCATTATAAAAATTCGCTTTACAAACATCACAGGCGCTTAATACTTTCTCATATACGTATTATTAATTATTAATAATCCAATTATTAAAATAAAAATAAAATTGAATCCATTATTATTTTTTATAATAAAAATCTATCACGAATTCCATTATCGTTCTATATAATTGCATCTAACTTAACGGTAAGTAAACCGCTATTGCATTGATATTTAAATATGAACCTTATTCCGAATACGCTAGAGGTTAAATTCGTATGTATATAAGGAAGTGCACCGTTTTGGACTTGGTATGGGCTAGCGAGGAAGTCACGTTTGCGGGCGCTTTTATTACTATCGGGACATCTCATAACTGTTACTTTGTCAGCTAGTGACTAATCTGTAGCTATACAGGGTGTCCCAGACTTATGACAAACAGGTGGATAATTTTCTAGACATTTAAATAAACTTACGTGAATGTAGAATAGTACGTGATAAATGAGAACCCATAATTAGTTTTCTTGTATTTATTTCTTTTATATTATAAAAAAAGTCCAAAAAGGTTAATGAACTGCAACTAATTAACTAATTATATAAAATTAGCAGTTGTTTGTAGGCGCGGAATTAAAAAAAATCAAGTAATAATTTTTGCCCATGTCGTTCCTGAAGATTCGCTATAGTAAATAATTTTTTTAATTCGATTCAGTGGTTTATTCAATCAAATTTTTCCTCTTTACAATATAACAGTATAATAAAAATATTTGATTTTAACAATAAAGTTTTGTTGAACCATTTAATAGCTTTCATCTCGCTATTGCTAACTGACAAGTATGAGAAAAGTGTTTAGTTATTTCATATACTACAGTTTATATTATATCTTGTAAAACAAAATGGTATTCATTACAAATTTTGTTTTTAAGTTGTATTTAATCTTACTAATATTATAAATGCGAAAATTGGACGGATGTTTGAATGTATGGCTCAATGTTTACACTGGACATAGTCTGGAAGAACACATAGGCTACTTATTTAGTTTTTAATTCCCCGCGAATGGAGTTGCGGGTTACAGTTAGTACATAAAGCCGTTGTTTTTAATGTAAAAGGTCTGCTTAAAAGAGAAAGGTTCATATTTCAACATTCACTTTTACAGCGCTGTTTACTGTACTTAACTCGTAATTGGCTTATATTTACTCAAAATGTAATTCACACTAATACTCTATATAAAA
>NW_013531993.1:2189-3276 GCF_000836235.2 Papilio xuthus | reverse complement strand
AGGTCGATCTGGACTCTGCCTGCATCGGTCAATGTTCTCCAAGTCTGCGGGTCGACTCTCATAACAACATGCTGTGTCAGCGGATTTCTGGCTCTCTTTTTGTATGCTATTTCTAGCTTCTTCTCCTTTTCGTTTTCCCTCAGCAGTTCCTTATTCTGGTTCCTCAGTGCGGCAATGATGTCTTCATCCGAGTTGTATTTGAAGACATTTAGTAGGATGACCAGAGGGTCCTTATTCCGTATCTCCTGTACATTTAGGTGTTCTTCTGCACTCCTCAGTCTGTCCTTCAGTTTCCTTCTTTCCTCCTCCGTCCTACATCCCACTATGATCTTCCTATCTTTTGCCTTCCTGATACTTTCCACTGCTACGCCGCCTTCTTTTGCTCTGACCGCTTTTCTTATCCTTTCCAGCACTTCCTCTCCTGTTTCCATCTCGTCCTTCGAGGTTATAACGACCGATAGCAACGACTTCTGCTGTGTAGGGCTTTTCTTTTCTTGCCTCACTGCCCTAGCGTACGTGTATTGTTGCTGCTGTTGCTCCTCCTGTCTGCCGTGATATTTTTCCAGGGTATTTTGTAGTTGTTGCATTTTTATACTATTTTCCTCAATTAATTTTGCATGCTTGTCGATTTTTTCAGCTAATTCAACACTTTCCTTAGGTTGTTCACCTCTCTTTTCCGTACTATCTGTCGTTATCTCCTCTGCTGCTTTCTTTTCCTTACTATCTAATTCCTTAATTATTTGATAAAGTCTGTCGACCGCTTGCGTCACTGCCTCTTTAATTTCCGTCTTCGTGTTCCTAGAAAGGCCAAGATTTACTTTGGCTTTCGATACACACGCCCTTGCCTCTGCCAATTTTGTGGCGTATTTTGGAGGACTTATCGAGTCTGTGAGTTCTACTGAATTTTTTCTGGTCACCGGTTTTGAATCCTTAGTAAATACGATTTTCTTTACTGGCATTTTATTCTTTTCCGGAGTGCGTGTGCGAGTGGAAGTCTCTTTGGTTTCCGCTCTCCCTAATTCCCAGTCGCCGATACTCCTTCTAACATTCGAGGTAATTTCAGGCGATGAGTCACTCCGCGGTGAAA
>NW_013531993.1:0-868 GCF_000836235.2 Papilio xuthus | reverse complement strand
GTCGGCAAGTTTCGTAATATCAATCTAAAGTCTTTTCTGTTATAGATTTAAATTTTTTCACTTTTGTCTATTTTCTATATTCTATATTCCTATATGTCCATAACTAGCATTTAATATCTTAGAAAAAATTTTTGAAGAGAAATTTTTATTTTCTTCTTTTCCCCGTCAATCTTAATTTTCTATATTAATAGAAGAGCCGCAGCAATACTTAATACTAATCTTATATCTAATAAAGTTTGGGCAAAAAACCCGGTCAATAATTGTTTAAAACTTATAACTAATATTGTCGACAAAAGTCGCAGTCAATATGTGGACTTAGAATATTTGAAGATCGACCGGTCTTACCTTTATAAATCTTGTTTTGGTTTTTGAAAACCTCTAAAATATTAAAGTAAGAGAGTAAATTAGTTGGGTTAAATTAAATTAAATTAAAATGAGTAAAATTAAAATTAAATTTAAATAAATGAATTAAATTAAAAACTTTTTAAAATTTTCCAAAACTTCTAAATTGTTATATAAATGACTTAAAACTGACTAGACTAGGTTTGTACATATAATAATCCAATCTAAAAATAAAATACAAAATTAATGATTTTAATTGGAGTTAAATTTAAGTAAGAAAGATTTTTAAAAGGAAAGGAAATTATTAAAATTATTAAAATAGTAAAATGTAAAATTATAAAATCATTAAAATGTACTTAATCTAGTCTTTGGGTTCAATAGGTTAAAACAATAAAATAAAATAATAAAAAATTTTAAAAGGTAAAATGACTAGGTAATCCGGTCGATTTTCTTAATGTCTGACTTACAAACTAACTACTACATACGCTCCACACTCCGCCGTGCCGATTGTGGAATGTGGGCGGGG
>NW_013531992.1:0-1973 GCF_000836235.2 Papilio xuthus | reverse complement strand
TCCACTTCACGCCTGTCTTCTGTGTGGTCGTGGTATTTCACCGGGCGAGCCGGGCCAATTCGTGAGAAGATGTGCGACTCCGTCGACGCGGAATAAAAAGAATTTAAAAGTCTATGTGTTCTTTCAGATCATGGTCTACATCTATGTCAAATTTCATCGAGATCTATTCAGCCGTTCTGGAGATAGGTTGTAACATCCAAACATTCGCATTTATACTAGTAGGATGAATATTTTAGGACATTTTACGTTACGTGTAATACACGAGTTTGTACGAAAATATGTATATGGCTTAGCTTACGATACTAATGTCTTGTAGTTTTCCTTACGGTAAAGTTTAAATATAAATGAGACGTAAATACATTGGGTAAAGTTGTAACCAGCGCCGTGATCGAGGTCAGGCAGGTGGGCATCGTGTATTCTCGTTACATGCACTATATCTACTATTCTACTGTATTATATATTAAAAATCTTTTAGACTAACTAAAAATTCAGTCATTTTTAAAATCAGATCTAACATTTGTAAATTTCTAAATATATACATAAACTTTTTTTCATACTACATAGTAATTGAGTAACTAAATTGTGCAATTTGTTTTATAATTTTTTCTAATTTCTCTTCACTTTGTAGCAATAACAAAATAAAAAGTATGTTATGTAACCTACTTCCCAGAGTTTAGTGCCTACATATAGCAAATCATTGGATATTCAAAAAGACTAGCAAATCAATAAATGACACTATTCCGTATTGTAATGCTGGTATTATTTCTTATTTATAATTAATTATAACCAATTTTATATTAAATAGTCCTTTAAAAGGCAAGATATATCCTAATAATTACGAAACATAAAATACCGGCAATGGACAGGACATTTTAAGGAAGACTTCTGTTTCAGCGGTCCGCAATTTGCATAAGAATAATATCTGGTAATATCTTGAAGTGAGATGTTTAATTCCACTCCAACCAGTCCAAGCTTTCTATATCAAAAATATCTAAGTCAATCTTAACTTTTCATTATTCTTACTAATATTATGAATAAGCAACTTTAGATGTATGGTTTATTAGAAGGTGTCTCCGAAATGGCTCAATGGATCTTGATTAAATTTGGTACAGATCTAGAGCATAGTCTGAAAGAACACATAAGCTACTACTTATTAAGTTTGTTTTTAATTCTGCACAGTCAGTTGGTGGCGACAGATAGCTATTTATAATTTTGATATCATTATAATATTATTATTGTAATGCAAGTTTAAAAAAGAGGCATGAGTAAATAGGATTTGTACAGAACATCATGAAGAGCTTTAAGACTTTAGGGATACTAGAAATTAATTAATGTTTTTATTACAATTTTAAACTAAATTAGCTATGAGCACAATTAAATTATTTTATGTTCAATATATCTAAGATTATAAAGATCAAGATTTCCCCAAAATGGTCTTAACTCCCTCCAAATTCCAAAACATATACTTTTGCTATTAATTACATTTAACATATAATATAACTAAATGAAACTGTAACTGAGTAAAAAGCCACTGTTTGGTTTTATTAGACCACAGCTAATTTTCTATGTCATTATAGTGATTTATACTACATTTTAAATGGAGTTGAACCTCAGTAAGCAAGAGTCCCAAGAACCAATATATATTTTGGCTTATAGAGGTTTCTAACCGAAGTTTCTCACTTTTTGATGTCTGTTGGTACCAGATAATGCCAGATAATACAAGGTACTCTTGCTTATAGAGGATTCTCATTCTTCATTAGCTATATCAAATAGGTATAAAAAATCTCACCTATGTTCAACTCTTCTGTAATATTTCTTTGAAAAAAATTGGCTGTCTTGAGCTTTTAAATAGTCGTTTGTGATTTCCATTTCACTGTGAATTTGATTACAAACTCTAAGAAATATTTTTCTTAAATTATTTTTTCTTTGGCTTCGTTGCAGACCTAAGAATCTATACATGCACTATTCACTAT
>NW_013531991.1:0-5250 GCF_000836235.2 Papilio xuthus | reverse complement strand
ATTTTTATAGTACTTTCAAATTTTAATATTGTCTATGATGATACGTTGACGACCCACAGTTGACGTTCATCCATACACTGAAAACAGTCCGTGTATACCGGCTTTAAAGCTTTGTAATATCGAAAGAAACATTTTATAACCAAACAAAGGAATTTTAGCCCTCATTTTACTTTGTAATTTAATAAATTTTATAATACTTTCAAAGGAATTCTTTACTTCTTAAAATAAGAAGCTTTACGGGTACTTTTGTTGCTAAGTATGCGGTTTTATTTTAGAATTTTAATACAATTAGAAATTCATCATCAGCTCATTATATGTCCCCACCGAGGGGCTCGGACATTACCCTAAGTTAAGGGTGATTAGGCCATAGTCAACAACGCTGGCCAAGTGCGGGTTGACTTCACACATATCTTTAAATTTCGCGATGTTTTCCTTCACATTAAGAACATAGGATAACATATGTATAAAAAAACATTGGTGTATGGCGGGATTCGAACCCAGGAATTGCAGATTACAAGGTAGCGTTAGTCAAATGTAGCTCAGGGGTCAATCATTTGACTTGCAATCTGCAGGTCCTGGGTTCGAATCCCGCCATTTACCAATGTTTTTTTCGATTTCCGATTTACATATGTACATTAATCTGACGGTTTTACGGTGAATGAAAACATCGTGATGTTGTAAATATCTGAGAAACAATTTAAAGATATGTGTGAAGTCAACCCGCACTTGGCCAGCGTGGTTGACTATGGCCTAATCACCCTTAACTTAGGGTAACTCCGAGTCCCTCAATGGGGACATATAGTGAGCTGATGATGGTTAGTCTCTAGATTCGCGTTGGTTTACTTCTTGTTTCTTAAAAATGTTAATCCATAAGAAGGGATTTTTTCATGATATTTGCTTGTCTCAAGCAACTTATTCTTGTTGTAAAGTTCATTGCACTCTATATCGTGTTTCCATATGTATAAACAAACGATTGGCAGGTTCTTTACCCGGACGTAGTCATCAAAGCGACTGGATTTAATATTAGATGAAAATGTCATGCGATATTTAATAAGGTATGGTCTCACTGTTAGCGGTTAAAATCCGCGAGGGAAAAAAACTTAAAATGCGTTATACCAAATTTCAGCGAGGTACATACAGCCGTTCTGGAGATATCTTCTAACAAACATACATCTAAACATTCGCATTTATAATAATTAATAAGAAACCATTTTTTTTGTATGTTTATGTGCTTGTCTCTCTGTCGATCTGTCTAGTCCCATTTTTACGGGACTTTAGCAGGAAGGTAGTTGATTATAGGGTACTTTTTGTCTGCCCTAGAAAAGTCCCAGGCGACCGTTAATCGATAAGTTGCTTGCAGTAACACCATACCTTATTTGTTAGTTGCGTGTAAGTTACATTTAAGCAATGTTAAAGTAACAGACTTAAGTTATGACTTTAATACAACTTACATTGTGTTTTTTTATTTCTATTTTAAATACTGGTCATGATTTAAGTTGGCAAGTATAATATTACACTTTGACCCGTGCCCGTGGTATACAGTTTTAGAAAGAAAATACGACTGTGCCAGTGTGGTGCAACACTAGCCTTGTGTCGACGTTAATGTCCCCTCACTACATCTGACACTTGACTTAGTAACGAAAGCGCGCCATTCGCGCCAAAAGATTTTAACAGTGGTAGAGCCATAGTTTAACATCTTCGCACGAATTGGCCCGGCTCGCCCGGTGAAATACCACGACCACACAGAAGACAGGCGTCAAGTGTAAGTAATTCCGCGTTTCCTCTGATGAATGTGCGTCCCGGAGGCCTAATGTAGTCCTCTTTCCCTTCCCATCCTTTTTCTTACAAGGAAAGGATGGGAAGTGGAAGTGGACTTTCTGGATGAGAGGATGCATGGAAAGAAAATATGTTTTCTTTCTGTGCATCCTCTCCTCCGTCGATTAAAGGTAGGCAACGCATATGCAATTGCGTGTGTCTATGGGCAACGGTCACTTCGCTATTTCAGCGATTTCAGGTGACTGCTCGCTCGTTTGCCATCTAATAATGTTTAAAAACAGTTATGTGTTCTTATTTTAAATTGCAATTTCCCGCGACTTTAACGCGCAGAATTAATAATAATTTAGTAACAAATAAAGACTATATCACCAGTGTTTAGAAGCTTTACAACAGTGAACGAATTCTCAAATCGCTTCAATAGTTTCGGAGACAATTCAAAGTAAACAAACAATCAAATCTTTCCTCTTTATAATCTTACCTACTAATATTATAAATGCGAATGTTTAGATGTATGTTTGTTAGAAGATATCTCCAGAACGGCTGCATGGATCTCGTTGAAATTTGGCATACATGTACAACATAGTCTGGAAGAACACATAGACTACTAATTACGTTTTTATTTTTTAATTCAGCTATGAATAAGTCGCTGATGACAACTAGAACATTTATCTTACTAATATTATAAATGCGAATGTTTAGATGGATGGATGTTCGTTAGAAGGTATCTCCAGATCAGCTGCATGGATCTTGATAAAAGGCATAGATGTAGATCATAGTCTGGAAGAACACATAGGCTAATAATTAGGTTTTTTTTAACACCGCACGGACGGAGTTACGGGCGACAGCTAGTGTTAGTATAGATAATGTATACAATTGAACTTTAATAGAATTAATGTAAAGAAATAAAAAATTGTTTTAATAAAAAAGTGCTTTTTACAAACAATTGTCGACCATAAGTTAATTTAAGTTCAAGTTCACAATTTATCGATAATATACAAACAACAAATCGATAGATGAAACACATCACTATTCGATAATTAATTTAGCATATTAATTAAATTCAGGTCATCAAATCTAGATCAATCTCTATTCAATTGTGATTAAGTTTAACCTATTCGTACCTTCTCAGCCGTACTTAAGTTACAATATAACTTGAATCAAGTTATACGATGAATCTATTATGTTTTGTAGCAAGTAAATTAAACGTCCCTTGTCGAGAGATGGTGATTTTAGTGATGTGACGCATATATCGATAAATATCTTTAATTTAATGTTGATTTAAAAATTTTAACAAACTAATATTATAAATGCGAATGTTTAGATGTATGTTTGTTAGAAGATATCTCAAGAACGGATGCAAGGATCTAGCTGAAATTAGTCATAGATGTAGAACATAGTCTGGAAGAACACATAGGCTATTAATTGTTTATTTTAATTCCGCGCGAACAGAGTCGTTGGCAAAAGAAATACAAATTAAACTATCAGAATCGAGCGTATCAACACCTGAAAGGCAACGCATCAGCGGTTCCTCTGGTATTGCTGATGTCCATGGGCATCGTTGAACACCTCTGTGTTCCCGCTGCTCGTTTGCCACCGTCTGTTATAAAAAAAAAAACTTTTAATATTAAAAAGAATTCAAATAAAATTACCATTTTTACGCTTTGTAACATATCACTTGTATTTTTTTTTATTTTTAAATAACTTAACGCCTCCCTCGTGATGACATCCGGTACTAAGTTAGTATGTTAAAGAGGTCAAGGGGAAGCAATCTGAGTTATCTTGAAACAATATTATGCTGCGCCCTCTGGGGACGAGAAGGGGAATCTTGTTATGATACTACATAGAAGCCTTTTTGGTGAAAGATGTATTCTATCTTACGGATATTATAATTGGCTCAGGGCACTTGACTTGTCAGAAGGTATTAGGTTCGAATCCCGCCATGTACCAATGTGTTTTTCGATTTACATATGTACATTTATCAGACGTTCTTACGGTGAAGCAAAACATCGTGATGCTGCACATATCTAAGAAGAAATTCAAAGATATGTGTGATGTCAACCCGTACTAGGTCAGCGTGGTTGACTATGACCTAGTCACATAACTTAGGGTAGGCTCCAAGCCCCTCAATGGGGACGTATAGTGAGCTGATGATGAATATTATAAATGCGATTATTTGAATGAATGTTAGAAGATACCTTTTATCATAAGGTGTCAAATGAGCGAGCGGCCACCTGACGTAGCAAAGCGTTTGCCCTTAGACATATGCAATTGCAGATGCATTTACCTACTTTTGATAGACGGAGGTGGGACCCAGAAAGCGAATATTTTTCTTTCCCATGCCCTCATCCGGAAAATCTACTTCCACGTCCCATCATTACCTGATAACAAATTGGTGGGAAAGGAAAGAGGACTAAAATTAGGTCTCCGGGACGCACACTCATCAGACTGAACTTGGAAGTGCTTCCACTTCACGCCTATCTTCTGTGTGGTCGTGGTATTGCAAACCAGCCAATTCGTGTTGTTAAAACGCCCTCTACTACTGTTGATCTGCTACATCTTACGTAAATCACTAGATTTAACACAAATAAACAGTAAAAACAAACATAAAAGCGTTAAAAATGATAGACACAAAGCATTGATCTTTTGAAGCCTGCCCTGCGGCTATCGCTTCCGGTCTCGTGTCTGGCCGGAAGTGAGCCTTATTGGTCGACGGCCGACTTCCGGCATCTAGTAACCTCTGTTAAACGTTGAACATGACAGATTACGCGTTTAAACCCTTTTTATTCATGTTTGTTGAGTAAACTCACTTCACTTTTTAACATACGAGCTTTTTTATTATAAATGCGAAAGTTTAGATGGATGGATGTTTGTTGGAAGGTATCTCCTAAACGGCTCTACGGATTTCGATGAAATTTGGTATATACGTAGAATAGATGTTGGCCGATTGTCAGACCTACTCAATACGCTCACAAAATTTCATGAGAATCGGTCAAGCCGTTTCGGAGGAGTATGGGAACGAAAATTGTGACACGAGAATTTTATATATATGATAATAAATGCGAAAGTTTAAATGGATGGATTAGTTAGAAGGTATCTCTTGAACTGTTCAATGGATCTCTGTAAAATTTGGCATAGATGTACATAGTCTGGACGTCTTGATAACATCTTGACGTTGTTCTTCCGGACTACATTCTACATCTATGTCAAAATGCAGGTTCATTGATGCGTTCTAGAGATACCTTCTAACTAACCCATCAATCAATGAATATAGTCTGGAAGAACATATAGGCAGTAGCCCTAAATTAGTAAATTAAAGGTGTTTTTAATTTCACTTTGATTTGCGTAGATAGCTACTATATTATAATGCTTGAGTTCACTTAGAACAAACATACTGAAGTAGCTTAATTATTATAAGGTTTGCGAGTCCGTCGACCTCTTGAATAATTTAAAATCTCACTCAGTACAAGTTGAAAT
>NW_013531990.1:0-530 GCF_000836235.2 Papilio xuthus | reverse complement strand
CCTTGTAAATCAAGGGGTGTTTAAGATGAAATTGTGTCACTTTATAGCGTAGTTCCTATGACCTTCTAGCTCCATCATCAGATCAGAACAATATTGCATTGTCAAGTGAATTTAAAGTGAAAAACAATTTCAACTCGATCGGTAGCCGTGTAGTCTTTGCAAGATTTGACGACAAACAGAAGACAGGCGTCTTGAGTGCGTCCCGGAGGCCTAATTTAGTCCTCTTTACCTTCCCACTCTTTTTCTTATAAGGAAAGGATGGGAAGTGGAAGTGGACTTTCCGGATGAGAGGATGCATGGAAAGGGAAAATATTTTCGTCGATTAAAGGTAGGCAACGCATATGCAATTACGTATGTCTATGAGTAGCGGTCATTTCGCTATTTCAGCGATTTCAGGTGGCCGCTCGCTCGTTTGTCACCTTATGATATAAAAAACAGACATGTGAAAGTGAATAAAACACGTAAAAACAAAAAGCATAACCTAAATACTGTAAAAGATCGATAAAAATAAATAATTTACAGCCATAATG
>NW_013531989.1:0-991 GCF_000836235.2 Papilio xuthus | reverse complement strand
TTGCGAAGATGTTAAAGCGGGCTCTACCACTGTTAAATCGGTCGACGACTGAACCAATTTTCACGGATAAGGTATCATTCGATTTGTTTTCCTATGAGCCATATATTCTTAGGTTTTTTAAATATTAAATATTGTTTATTACGTAAGTCTTTGTTAGACAATATTCTAGAAAATCCAGATCAAATTAGATCACGTTACGAAGTCTTGCAAAGTTTTCTATCCTGCTCTTTCCTGTGTTGAATAAACGGGATGGCATATTGATTAAGAGACGCGCATTGAATTTTTAAAGTTCTTTATAATATAAAGTTTTTAAAGTCAACTCTAGTAAAGAATAAATAGATAAAAATGTCAGGAAAATTGAATTTGGTAAGGGACGAGACTTATAGTTAGAGAATAGCTTAAGTATTAGCCATTTTTCTATTAAATTTAGAGCTACTTATTATAGTATTGTTTCCTTGAGTTAAGGATTCAATTAGTAACTTAAACAAATTGTTTTTGTTATACCAAAAATCAAATATGTATGGTTAATAAAAATATATAATACGTTATTCCAGTAAACAGGCTTGTTGTAAATTAAAAATAATATCCAATACTTGGTTATTCTCTTGCAAATTGTTATGTTACTTTGTAACCGCGGGCGTTCGGGGCGGAGTTAGTGATGTTCGCAATTTTACTTTTGAACGCCTAACAAAATAAAATAGCAATAGTTCGATTTTGTTTAATTTTTAAAATTAACTTAGGAGTTCTTAAATTTTACAATTTTAATAAATACATCGCAATTTCAAGGTAAATCTTAAATTTATTGAAACCGTTCAAAATAGTACTGTTTAAAATAATAATAGATGCCAGTTTAACGATACATTAGGATTTATAACAATTAAATAATATAGTTTTTGTCTGCGTTCTTATAACCAAAGATTCATAGTCACATCACTACAACGCCTGTGGCGAAATTATTCAAAGAACCTTTGTTTATTCCTTCAAATGTCTA
>NW_013531988.1:0-1196 GCF_000836235.2 Papilio xuthus | reverse complement strand
TTAAGCGATCTATGTCAATACTCTGAAAGCTACGGAGTAGTATATATTTAGCTTTAGGTTTGGGTATTCTTAATTTATAAGAAACATAAATCAGGTCATGATATGAAAAAGAGGCAGAAAGTTGACCGTGGGTGAGGACTTTATCTGTGTTTGAAACTAGGATGAGATCTAGGAGGGACGGGGTGGAGTTCGGAGCATTGTGAGTAGGTTGTAAGGGGAGTATTGACATATGCACAGAGCTAACAAGAGAACGAAGCTTATGGCTGCGTTCATCGCTCTTTACCAAGCAAGTATTAAAGTCTCCAAGAATAATGATGTCATCGTACAGGAGGCACAGCTGTTCTAATTTGATTTCGAGGCTACTAAAGTAGTCAATACGGAGTGAGGGACTGTAATACACACCCAACAATATCTTAGTGTGATGACAGAGGACTTCTATGAATAAATGTTCAGCAAAGCCAGAATATTCAGACGGAGATTGGTCCACTATAGTAAACGGCAAGTCGCCGCGCAGATATACACCAACACCACCATAACCTTTACCGATTCTGTCATTCCGAATAAGCTTATAGCCCGGGAGTGCGTACTGGGTTGAGGGCAGGGATGGTTTTAAAAAAGTCTCCGATAAAAGGATTACATCGACTACAGCAGAGTCAAAGGAGCCGAGTAAATCAGGGTAGTGTGCATGAACACTTTGTACATTAATGTGCACTACATTTAAAAACCCTCGGCTGGTGGAAAATTGAGCTGCTAGCTGATCACGTAGCGGTGAGTCAACATCGCTGCCAGCACTTTCATAAACTGTGTCAGAAGAGCTAGAGGAACATGAGAAAAAACTATCATTGAAGCAATCCATTGCTATAAAAAATTAAAATTGTATAATACTAATAAATATATATATATATAATATAATTATAAAATAAAATTTGGTTAACTTAAGTGCAATAAACAATCCCTAAGTACACTAACAGATAATTATGAAACATAACTATGGTCTTTCTAAAAAAATTAACTTACAATCATCATTACAGTTATAATATAGCTGTTAATAAGAATAAAAAATAAAAAAAAAAAACACACACACCCACGCACTATTAATAAGGAACAGAACATAACAAATAGGAACAACACAAATGTATCGTTTTAACATCTAGTAGAAAAATAAAAACAGATAAGTAAACAATTCAGGCAGACGG
>NW_013531987.1:0-608 GCF_000836235.2 Papilio xuthus | reverse complement strand
ATGTACTTACTCTACTTATATAGTACGTAGTACTCAAGTTGATTTACTTAAACATCGTCATATGTAAACAGACATAACTTTCTAATAGAAGTTTTCTCGATTAAAACGAAGTAGTATATGAAAATGAGAATAAATTTCAAGGTCACGTTTTGTTAAAATTCGTTACATGAAAGAGAAGGAAGATACAAATTTTAATAATTTGGAATTCGTTCTAATTTAAAGATCGCATCGAATCGAAAAACCTTTTTCTTATATCATTCGAATTTTTGTATTTGAAAATTGATTTTAGCTGTAAGTTAAGTGGCTTGTTACATTTACGACCTTTGATAATGCACTGGGCGTGCAGATTGTATGACTCATTTGGTCTGTCGACCTCATTGACTGAATTAGCTCTGGCTATTTAGATTACCTCACATCTTATGTTATCCTGGTACTTTAAAGAGAATTTAAAAATGATTCTCCAGAATATCATCATCATCATCAGCCTATATTAGTCCACTGCTGGACATAGGCCTCTCCCATGGCACGCCACTGAGCACGATCCTCGGCCACTCTCATCCAGCTCTTGCCAGCTGCCCTGCGAAGATCATCGCTCCACCGAGTCTGAG
>NW_013531986.1:11244-21113 GCF_000836235.2 Papilio xuthus | reverse complement strand
AACATATCACTGCCTGCATTATTATGATATGTCTCTGTGATCGATCGATCTACCCAACCAACCAACCAACCAAACTAACTAACAACGACAGTTTTTTAATAATAAATTAATATCTATAAAATATAAAGCCTAATTCTTTACCTCTCTTGCCGCGACCTGTATTTTGCTTAATTAACTTTTATGACATTAATAAACACAATTTATTATTTAAAAACTAAAAAGTTGATTGTCTTTATCCCTAATACACAGGGGTATGACACTTGTTGCGCTATCTGTTGGTAATTTAATTTGACTGGGATAGTTTTTATTCTAACGCTAATAGATGGCGCTCAAGTAATTTGTTTTTAGAATAACAGAAATAAAGTGCGGAGAACGAATAATATAAAATTTTAATTTTTTTTATTTAAAAATTAATACTTTTTAAAAAGTATTACTTTTTATTAAAAAGTTAATACTTTTTTAAAAAGCTAGCTGCATTCCTTGAGAAAAAAATAAAGTTTGTGCTTCGTTTGAAACTTAGCGGTGTCAGATAATGTACATACTAATGTATATACTAGATGGCGCTGTTGCCAAACAACATTAATGTGATGTTACCAAAAAATATTTTTTATTGTAGAATACCTTATATTACTTGTCTTAAAATCATACATACATAGTTAAAAATCGGATCTAATCTTATGTAAAATGGTGAGCAATAATAGAAAAACGTACCTTAAAATAGAACAATCTTTGTAATAATATTCTAAAATATTTTAGACTTTAAAATATAGAAAAAAAAACGAAACAAATGTTCTTAAATAGTCAATCCATCGTTTTTTATTTGATTAAACTTAAACATAACAAAACTTCATGTCAAAACAAAAGTGAATCTTAAAATTAATATCATATTGCCATTTACTTATTTTAAATTAATTAAGGCTTTCTTATATTTTGAAATGTCATTATAGTAAAAAAATCGTTTTTACTTGTTCATAGCACACTGTTTGCAGTTTGCCCAATAGGCTAACAAAAAAAACATATGGCTTCTATTAATTCATACCGAATTTAAAAAATAACATCATGATCCATTTTATAACGTATTTTAATATAAGTATTTAGTTAAATCTACTAAAAGCGTTTAATTTTAAATTCCGAATTGACTCGATGTATCGAATAACATGGTTCTTATTTCTGCAACCCTATTTCCGGTAACCGAATGTATTCGTTTTTTTTCTAGTCGTCTCCTCGGTGGTCGAACGGTGTAGTTAGTTGTAGAGTTTAATTCGAGAAAGAGCTACGGTTTCCTCAACTCATAGCTGCTAAACTGTAAGTACACATAATTTTCATTGCTTTTAAGTACATCTATGTAAGTTATTTTAGATTTTGTAAAGGAATGATTTAAATTTTGGAACTTTTACCTTTTATCCTTTGTTACAAACACTTAAAGTACGATGATATATATTGTCTTGTTTTAATTACTGTTTGTTTATCTTTAGTGGAGATTTATGGACATTATAAAGCGTATTACATTTGTTTTTAACGTTTTGCTATTTCATGGTATACTTTTCGTAGCGTACCCTTGCACAGTTTAGAAAATGGCGGCCGGGCGAAATTTTTTAAGACAAAATTTTTCACTATTTAGACAATTATATATCATTATTCGTTTTATAATATACATATTAGCATTCTTTGGATTTAATTTAATGTCTATAGCTTGGATTATTTCTTCCATTAACTTTAATTATTAATGAAGGTGAGTCAAAAATGCTAGAAAATTCCGGACTTTTAAAATAATGGAACTTGCTCACGTGTTATTTAATTAATGTTTTATTTTTGTTGATCTTTACAGAAAATCAATTTCTCAAAGTTATTAGAGTATAAAACAATTATAGATATAATTTTAATTCTTTGGATATCAATATAAACAATTTTACAAAGTACAAATATGCAATAAATGTCAACAACTACAAACAAACTAAGCTACAGTTATCACTGATCTTGTTTGTGTAACAATTAATCAATATCTTGGGGCAGAATTACTAATTTAACATCTTTTTTTTTCTAAATAAATGACCAATGACTATCTTTTGTCTATTAGTTTTGGCAGTAGCATTGTTTTCACTAAATTTTGCTGCCATATAAAGACATGCTTGAATTATTGAACTAACAACAAAGGAATAAAACTCTTCTTCCTTGCCTTAATTCCAGTCATGTGGGGTTAGTGCACAGGGTTTTTATACACATTATGGTTTTGGTAAAGAACATAGTCTGGAAGAGCACATAGGCTAATAATTATGTTTTTAATTCCACGCGTACGGAGTCGCCGACGACAGCTAGCAGTATTATAAATGTGAACGTTTAAATGGAATTTTGTTTGATGTTATATCTTCAGAACAATTGAACAGATCCCGCTCAAATTTGGTGTAGATGTAGCACATAGGCTACTATTTTTTTTTTTAATTCCGCACAGATGTGACAGCTATAAATTTATAAATGAAATTCTAATAATTGATAATGTCAGTTTCAGATTCGAGTCATGGGAGACATGTTGGCGGTCAATCCAGTGTCATCACAGTTGCTAAGATGCAGAGCCAAGGCGCCTGTCAACAGCAGTCAGCTCTGTGCATGATAGATGTAACCTGACTTGGTGACTGTTTATTGGATTTCAATGAAGTATGTATGTTTTCATTTATATTTGTGACTAGCTGTCTTCCGAGACTCCATCTGGGCGGAATTTAAATAAAAACTTAATTAGTAGCCTATGTCTTCATCCAGACTATGTTTTATATCTATACTAAATTTAAGCAAGATCCATTGAGTGACTCCGTAGATACATTCAAACAAACATCCATCCATCTAAACATTTACATTTATAATCTTAGTAAGATTGGACACAAATTTCTTTACTTGTGCTATAAAATGTCATAAAACATTTTTATTTCCTTGAAATTAGACTCTTCCTGTTAAGAGATGGTCTCATGTACATCTTTAGTTCTTATGGCAGTACAATCTTATAAAAAAAGTGTTATTTGTTGTTCAAAATGTACTGGAATGAATTTATTCTTTAATAAGTTGAAAGGATAAATATAGTTTGTCGATTCCTTATGGAAAATGGACTAGATTTGTATTGTAATACAATATTTTAGTTTTAAGGTGTTGAAACAAAATAAAGGTTAAAAATTACAAACTCCTTACTGCATTTTGGTAGATATGTGCATAATTCTTATGACATAACAATAAATATACATATAAATTAATCCAATGTAACAATGACTTCTAAACTCATAACTGTTGGCTTAGTGCTAGTTGTTATGAGTGTGTTTTGTCTAGTAATGCAATCAAAATATCATCAATTTCATTTGCGATTGTCATCCCAATGAGAGTGGCAGCATTTACTTAGTACAACAGTATTTCACATTATCTTTTTCTCTATTAACTGTAGGCAAACTTAAATAACAAAGATGTTTAACATTTTTATGAAATATAAGTGATAAGTGAAGTGCCTGCATGAACATCGGAGTGAACCAATAGGAACCATGAATCAATGAAAACTATTGAAGATCATCAAGGCCTTTTAGACCAAGAGCTACAAACTTCATTGGCAAGTTCTGATCTTGCAAGAGTCTCTCCACATAAGAACATTTATAACAAAAACTACAGGCAGCTGGTCCACAACATTGTGTACAACAAATGCAAGCAGCTGGTCTACAACATTGTGTACAACAACTGCAAGCAGCTGGTCTACAACATCGTGTACAACAAATGCAAGCAGCTGGTCTACAACATCATGTACAACAAATGCAAGCAGCTGGTCTACAACATCGTGTACAACAAATGCAAGCAGCTGGTCTACAACATCGTCTACAACAATTGCAAGCAGCTGGTCTACAACATCGTGTACAACAACTGCAAGCAGCTGGTCTACAACATCGTGTACAACAAATGCAAGCAGCTGGTCTACAACATCGTGTACAACAACTGCAAGTAGCTGGTCTACAACATCATGTACAACAACTGCAAGTAGCTGGTCTACAACATCGTGTACAACAACTGCAAGTAGCTGGTCTACAACATCGTGTACAACAAATGCAAGCAGCTGGTCTACAACATCGTGGACAACAACTGCAAGCAGCTGGTCTACATCATCGTGTACAACAAATGCAAGCAGCTGGTATACAACATCGTGTACAACTGCAAACAGCGGGCCTACCACACTTCTCAAGGTGTAAAATTATCAGTGATAAATTTTGTTACGTTCTGCAACAACTTAAAAAGTAGTAGGTTTATTTACCACAAAGACAAATTATTTGTCTATATTTTTTTACTCATTATTCATTGTTTTATATTTTAGAAAAAATGCAGTAAGGGGTTTTAAATATTCCTACAACCCCAAGTCAAGTAGGAAGTTTACATGATATGCACATATTTGTTCATCTCCAAGTTTTAGTACGTCGGTTGTATTTTTTACATATGCTAAAATTTATTATTTTTTTAAACATAACGGGTAATTTTGATTGACTACTACAAAAGTGATTTTAGTGTGCAAGTGTAGTACTAGTCTCTCTCTAGATGTGTCTAGTTCTAGAATTATCTGTTAAAAAGTTCTTTTCAGAACTACTTAAGTGTGGGATATAAGCAAAAGTTCTTCTTAGAACTCTAGTTTCTATGGGATTTCAGAAAGGTGAATTAAAAAAAGTTCTTTTCAGAACTACATCTTGTTTCTATGGTAATCAGAAGATCAATAAAAGTTCTTTTTAGAACTATCTCCAGTTTCAGAACTCCACAAAAGTCAATAAAAAGTTCTTTTTAGAACTGAATAGTTTCTATGGTAATCAGAAAATAAAAAAAAGTTCTTTTTAGAACTAACACTAGTTTCTATGGATTTTAGTAACGTCAATAACAAAAGTTCTTTTCAAAACTGCCTCCTGTTTCAATGGTAATCGGAAGATCGAAAAAAGTTCTTTTCAGAACTGCCTAGTTTCTATGGTAATTACAAGATCGTAAAGAGTTATTGTCAGAACTTACTCTCATTTCATTGGTAATCAGAAGACCAAAAAAAAGTTCTTTTTAGAACTAACACTAGTTTCTATGCATTTTACTAACGTCAATAACAAAAGTTCTTTTCAGAACTGCCTAGTTTCTATGGTAATCTGAAGGTCCCCAAAAGTTCTTTTCAGAACTGACTACTTTCTATGTTAATCAGAAGATAAATTAAGTTCTTTTTAGAACTACCTCTAGTTTCTATAGAACTTTATTAACGTCAATAACAAAAGTTCTTTTCAGAACTGCCTAGTTTCTATGGTAATCTGAAGGGCACCGAAAGTTCTTTTCAGAACTGACTACTTTCTATGTTAATCAGAAGATAAATTAAGTTCTTTTTAGAACTACCTCTAGTTTCTATAGAATTTTATAAACGTCAATAACAAAAGTTCTTTTCAGAACTATTTCTAGTTTCTTAATAATCGAACGTCTAAAGCATTGGCTCTTAACTGCTAGATGTGTCTTATTTGTGTACTTACTGGTGTTTTAGGACTTGTTGCAGTTATGGGAGCATGCAGTTAGCTGGTGCCAGGAGATATGAAGACGTGACATTTAGTATGCGCCCTTATACTGCAGAAGAGTAAGGTTAAGTAATTGCCAGGTAATTGTTATTTTATTGTTGTACTTGCATATGTATTTTTGTGGTGTCTAAAGTGTAAATTTTATGTATACAGAAAAAGGAAAGTTCTCCAAATCGGAACTAGTGGAACCTAATAATGTTCTATGAAATTGATTTATTCAAACGTATTTTTTTAGAGCTATAAATCCATAATTTCAGTTCCAGGTGCAGTGGAAGAGCGTGCTGACTGCTGTTTGACGGTGCCTCAGAGCTGAGCATCGCGCCGGCGTCACTGCGGCGCCTCAGCCCGAGCTGAGGCCGTGCTGACTGCTGTTAGACGGTGCCTCAGAGCTGAGCATCGCGCCGGCGTCACTGCGGCGCCTCAGCCCGAGCTGAGGCCGTGCTGACTGCTGTTTGACGGTGCCTCAGAGCTGAGCATCGCGCCGGCGTCACTGCGGCGCCTCAGCCCGAGCTGAGGCCGTGCTGACTGCTGTTTGACGGTGGTTTCAGCCCGAGCTGAACTTCTGTCTTTTAGGTGATAGTTTACCTACCTAGTACCATAAATGGTAAAATAAGTAATTTCTTATTCTTAACTAAATGTTATTTAATTTTTGTATTACTGTCTGTAATTCAGTTCATAGTAACCCCCGAAATTATTAACCAGAAAAGTAAAATTTTAATTTTTTTTATGAACAAAACATAAAATTTCATAATTTGGACTTGGTAATTATTTATTGCTGATTAATTTTCATTTAAATTAATAAAAAAACGCGCCAAATGTATCTTGGGTTTGAGATTTGTAGTAAAATAAATTTTGTGGGTTACTTCGTTAAAAATCCTAAAACAAGTAAATGTATGTCGGAACCGAATTTCTTTTACTGAAAGCGAATGTAACAACCTACAATTAGGTCATTAGATTGAATCGCAACTCATTAAATTTTTGTACATGTTCTTATTAAATTTTTTTTAATTCTCTTCCATAACCTCTATTTTTTTTTCTAAAAATCTACAGCTTATTATATGTACCATAATAATTATTGAATATAAGCCTAAATTATTATTTTTTGTGACTTCTTTTTCTTTATTTTTGGCTTCATCACGGTTTGTGCATTAGCCTGCGTTAAGTAGAATGATTTTTATGATCGTCATTTTACTTATTTACAGATTATGAGTAGCAAAAATCGTAAGAAACTTATCGCGATATAAAATAAATAAATCGAATTAAATTTACAAAGGAGATCAAAAATATACAGGGGGGAAAAATTACAAAATTAGATTTTAATGTGATTCCAATAAACCTATTTATAATATATAAAGTTTGAATAATTTAGTATATTATATGTATGTAGAGTTTATTGTCCAGCATCCAGTTGTGTGTCAGGTTGTCCTTCGACATAGGCCTCCCCTATTTTCTTCCATATCTATCGCGCGCTAATCTTCGCCATCCCGTTGGTAGATCGTCTTCCCATCTTTTAGTTTGTCGTCCTCTTTGCTCTTATTAATATCAGTGTAATTAAAATAAAAGTAAATTGGTTAGTGTAGTTGATTGAGTTTGCCTTAGAAAATGATAGAAATGCACATCCATTGGAATAGGCTCTGGTATATTGTAGTCCCTTAGAAGTAATTCATGAGTGACATGTTCAAAACCTTTACTGTGTTTAGGAGAAGTTCTGGGTTTAGTGAAGTTTTTTAATAAGATATGGTACTTGGAGGTGGTGAACTAGGCAAATCTGTATTTCCACCAGGAAGATATTTAATTGGGAGAGAGGATGCTATATAGGCAAATGATTTAGAAATATGTAATTTTGACGCTTTAACATGAGATATACTATTTTCTGCCATTTTTACTTTAATATTTGTCTCACATATTCCGGTCATCTTTTTATGAAGCAAAGTGTAGTCCAGAGCATAAACAAAAAGAACCACTGTCTTTCTCCACATTACAAGTATCTCCAGTGTGCACACTTGTAGCATCTGGAATTTGACCTACATTGGACCTAGGTGTGCCTAAAGCGGCAACATTTAAAGCGTTGGATAGTCGCGTATATTTTAACAGGCATGGAATTGTACATGAGTTCACGTTTAGGTAAAATTTAACCATCAAACGTAAACACTGTTTGAGATGGTACCCACGTGGGTGTGTTGGTTATTGTGACTTTAATTCAGTCATCTGACTCAAATTGTCATATTGTTTGCCTTTAAATTTTAAATTGGCTTACAGTTTTTTTTTGTAAATGTGTTGTTGATACCATTTTTCGAATTTAAAAGTTGATTCAAAGTAGCCTGAGGTTCGTTTGAGTTTTATATATAATATAAATGTAATTTACTTTCTGAGTTAATTCTCGTGGACGAATTCAAGTCTTGTTCTCTTCTAACTCCCTCCTCTGTTTGTTAAAGTTTATACAGTCTCGGCTACCGTTAACTTATTGCAACGGTCATTTCGCTTTATTGGCGAATTCGGTCTGCTGTGTTACCGTCTAATAAAAAAACAATCTCGACAATTCAGTATGAGCAGCGGTCACTACGCTATTTTAGCGAAATTTGTTGGCCGCTTGCTTTGTTACCGTCTACTGAGAAATAAAAAAAAATAGTTCCAAAAATTCAGTATAAGTGAGCAGCGGTCACTACGCTATTTTAGCGAAATTTGTTGTCGGCGCTTGCATCTTTGTTACTGTCTACTGAGAAATGAAAAAAATAGTTTCAAAAATTCAATATGACTGAGCAGCGGTCACAACGCTATTTTAGCGAAATTTGTTGTCGGCCGCTTGCTTCTTTGTTACTGTCTACTGAGAAATAAAAAAAATATTTCCAAAAATTCAGTATGACTGAGCAGCGGTCACTACGCTATTTTAGCGAAATTTGTTGTCGGCCGCTTGCTTCTTTGTTACTGTCTACTGAGAAATGAAAAAAATAGTTCCAAAAATTCAGTATAACTGAGCAGCGGTCACTACGCTATTTTAGCGAAATTTGTTGTCGGCCGCTTGCTTCATTGTTACTGTCTACTTAGAAATGAAAAAAATAGTTCCAAAAATTCAGTATAACTGAGCAGCGGTCACTACGCTATTTTAGCGAAATTTGTTGTCGGCCGCTTGCTTCTTTGTTACTGTCTACTGAGAAATGAAAAAAATATTTCAAAAATTCAATATGACTGAGCAGCGGTCACTACGCTATTTTAGCGAAATTTGTTGTCGGCCGCTTGCTTCTTTGTTACTGTCTACTGAGAAATGAAAAAAATAGTTTCAAAAATTCAATATGACTGAGCAGCGGTCACTACGCTATTTTAGCGAAATTTGTTGTCGGCCGCTTGCTTCTTTGGTACTGTCTACTGAGAAATGAAAAAAATAGTTTCAAAAATTCAATATGACTGAGCAGCGGTCACTACGCTATTTTAGTGAAATTTGTTGTCGGCCGCTTGCTTCTTTGTTACTGTCTACTGAGAAATGAAAAAAATATTTCAAAAATTCAATATGACTGAGCAGCGGTCACTACGCTATTTTAGCGAAATTTGTTGTCGGCCGCTTGCATCTTTGTTACTGTCTACTGAGAAATGAAAAAATAAGGTACCTGGGTCGAATATGGTCATCTTAAGGTTTGGACTCACGTAACTTTTATTATACAAGACTTGGGAACAAAAATTATCGTTTTGTATAAGTTATCTATCTATGACATGTCTAGAACAAATAGTTTATTATATTATAATATTTTGGACTACAAAAGTTTTTTCAAAAATATGGAAAATTACCATATTTCCGACCGGGTTTGTAAATATGCTCATACTATGGGCATATTTACCGTAAGTGAAAAATAAAAGGGAACTTAATATAAGAAATGAGAAGTTAAATAAATATATAGTGTCTATAATATTAAAATTGTTTATTTAAAAAGATAACTCTTCAGATAACAAAAGAAAACATAGCTAAAATTAAAAAATATCTCGTGAGATCAACAAATCGACAATTATAACTGAAGAAAACTTAGCGAAACTAAAAAATATGTCTTCTAATATCAACAAATTTAATCAATGGTACTTCTTCTTCTTATGAAAAAGTTCTAGTTTGGCTTCATATAACTAAACTTAAAAATATTTCTTCAGACAATAACAGAAGAAAACTTGTCGATACTAAAAAACAAAAATATCTTCTAAGATTAACAAATGATGTAATTAATGGCACTTCTGAGGTGATATCAACAATTAGCTGAATCATCTAATCTAATCTTCGCATCGGATGCAAATATCAGTGCGTCTTTATCAGTGGCACTAAGTCCAACGCATTCTTCGTGGTTTTTTTTT
>NW_013531986.1:2104-10653 GCF_000836235.2 Papilio xuthus | reverse complement strand
ATATCATTGGTGTAGAGAGTAAATAGGACCGGCCCTAGCACCGACCCTTGAGGCACCCCGGCTCGAACGGGGTGCGATTGAGAACACACTCCCTCGACGCGGTAGCGGAACGTGCGGTCACTAAGGAAATCTCGTATTATGCATACAAGACGGTCGGGCACTCCGTACTCATATAGCTTGTATATGAGCCCGTTGTGCCATACATTATCGAACGCTTTTGCAACGTCGAGGAAGAGAGCTCCGGTGTTAAGGCCGCGTTGGCGTTTGGCAAGTATATGTTCCGTGATGCGGTGCACTTGATGAGTGCATGAGTGTTTGGCGCGAAATCCAAACTGCTCGGCAATGGGCATGCCTTTCGTATCCATAAAGGAACGAAGGCGGGCTAATAACTAGTCGTTCATAAATCTTCCCAAACGTTTTGAGAAGGCTTATGGGGCGATATGAAGTAGGATTAGAAGGCGGTTTTGAGGGTTTGAGGAACCCTATGACTACGGCGTCTTTCCACTCGCTGGGAAAGACGCCTTTGGTCATTGCCGCATTAAAAATGGCTACGAGGAGTTGTATAATAGTAACGGGAAGCAGTTTGGCCACCCTATTGGTGATGCTATCCGAACCGGGAGCTTAAATGCATAGTTTTTTATTGCGGCCTGGAAAAAATGTTATAACATAAAAAATAAAGAAAAAAAATTTGGTATAAAAAAATAGGTATTTATTATGAAAAAATGTGTATGTAGACAATTGGCAACACTATGCGTGAAGTACTAAATTTATGCTTACATATTTGTAGGAGCCTATAAATCAACTCAATCTAAAAATAAATAATATACAGACTATTTTGAGTGAAATACAGCAAAACAGTTTCGATTTTTAGTGTGGCACAATGCCACCTTACATTTAGTACACTCAGTCCGCGAAAATCCTTTACAACCGGGAAGTTTGCATCTATTTTTAGAAGTGCATCTTTTTTCATTGTGGCCTAAGCCATCAGTCCGCACGTCTGTTGGAGGAACGGGTTTCATTGGACCCCGATGTCTTTTTGCTTCTATCTCCCGGTGTATATTGCTGATTGAAGGCCTTCCTCTTTTGGGTTCAGAATTTTTTTTATAATTGCACAATGTATCCGCAAGATCTGATCTATAATCACCTAGTGTCATGTTAGGGTGGTGTTTTTTATAAAGTACCCATAAATTTATTATCGCCATATCTATCATGTGATAAAATAATCGAATGTACCATTTTCGACTTTTGATTCGAATTTTGTAGCGGCCTAAAAAACTGTCCATCAAATCTACTCCACCCATGTGGGCATTGTAATCTTTTACGATTTTTGGACAGGCAACAGAGACTTTTCTTTTGTTTCTTATCAAATCTGCTGACAGTTTCAGCTGGTTGGGAACCAACATAAGTAGATACCAACGTAACAGGCTTATTATCCTTCCAACAAGTTACCGAGATATCCACGCCTTCATAGTCTGCTACGAGTTCCTCATATGATCCCCTTGGAACAGAGTCCTTCATGAACTCTTTTACTAAGGGCAACTTACAGGTTTTACCGAGGCGGTTCCTCTGAATTGTGCCCAATGCATATATACCTTGAGTATGCAAGTAATATAACAAAGAAATTGACGAATAAAAATTATCAAAATAAATTATGTGGTTCATTCTTCGTGGAACTGAACGGCACAATCTGATGACTGTGTTGCCTACTACACCAAGATCAGGTTCATCACCAAAGTTTTGAATGTCCTGTTTTCCAGAATAAATTTCAAAGTTGTGAGCGTAGCCAGACAATGAACACAGAACATTTAGCTTGAAACCCCACTTATGGGGCTTGTTGGGGAGGTACTGCTTCATGAAATGCGCTACTTTCGTAGAGCACATCTGTTCATCTAGGGACAGTCTCTGTTCAAATGGTGCCACACTCAAAAATAACTTATTCAAATGTGCCTCTACAGGTCTTATTTTATGCATACGGTCGTGATTTGAGTGACCAACGGGCTTGTGCAATGAGTTGTCATTGAAGTGAATGACGGATCGTAGTTTTTCAAATCTATTTAGCGTCATCGTTTCCATTATATATTTGAAGCCATACTTACCCCAATATGATCTTACATTTGGGAAGTGATATACTGACATAAATATAATAATGCAAAGAAACTGACGAATTTCCGTTACATTTACAGGAGGGCAGTTGGAGATGCCTTTTTGCGTGATATACAAGTTGGTCTCATTCACGATTTTTACTAATATATCATCGTTAAAAAATAGCGTAAAATACTGAAATGGTGTTTCTAGTTGGGCAATTTCTGGGGAAAGGTCTGTATTACCTGTAAATCTGATACGGTCTTCACTAAATTCCAAATTGCCTTTTTTCCATATAAGTTGCCTACTTCGTTGCCTCCAGGCCGCTGCGCCAATGATACTTGACAGTGGGTGACTAAGTGAAGGCCCTGGAACTGAAAACTCATCCGGTAGATGGTCTTCTTCAGTAGGCAAATCAGGATTTGCATTGTACTGATCTTCTGCCTCTTCTAAATCCTGTATGAGATCTTGTACATTCGAGTAATAATCTAGGTCATTTTCGTCTCCTATAGACTCTTCATCTTCAGAAATGTCTCCATTTTCGAGACCTGATAAAATATTTTCAATATCTTGCTCTGTCAACCGTTTAGACATCCTAAAAAGAGAAAAAAATTAGCTAAAAGCCCAAATCAAAGAAAGTAATAAGTATGCACATAATATGCAACAAACGCATAATGTAGACATTTGGCAACATACAGTTTTATATATTTTTTTTATACAGATCAAATAAAATTTATAAGGAAAATATAATAAATCAATAACTTACCTAATAAGAGTTGATAATATAATTTTTTTTATAAGAAATAGCACTCGTATATCAATGAATACAAAATTACGGAGACACTTCTTATAACTCTATAAACTTAGTCGACCGCCAAATAGAAATGTCAAAAAAAAAATAGATTTGCCGCCGAAACTTGCAAAATTTCTTTTTAGACATTCAATAAATCTATTATCTATGGTCGTATAAGTGCGTTCGGAAACACATGCCACACAACTTCAACAAAATAGCGTGAAACGCGGTATGTATACATTTGGCAACAAGATGCATTTAAGGGTTAATTAATATCTCGACTTTATCGCTGGTAACCGGAGTAATTGAGTCAAGTAGGGGCTCGCTTTTTCTCCTGTCGACCTCGCTGTCCACCTTTCGGAGGTGATCAGGGTCGATCGGTAGGCTACTAGGGGAGCACTGGGCTTCGAGACTGTCAGCTATGCATTCGGCTTTCTCTTCGTCCAACATGGCTGGTGTCATATTTGAACGAGAGAGTGGTGGCATCGTCGAGTACGTGTCGCCTTTAAGTGACTTGGGAAGTCGCCAAAAGGCTAAGTGGGATGGCTTTATATTACGAAGTGTTAAATCCCACCGTTCGTTCCGGATAGCAGCTATGCGTGTTTTTACTTCACGCTGTAATTTACGTAGCTCTTTTCGGTTCGATTCAGTGGGATACAAATCGTGTGCTCGGGTGGCCGCGTTCTTGCGTCTCAACAAGTCTCTGGCATCTGGTGGAAGTGCCCAGCGTTGGTTGACTGACTCTGGCATCTGCCTTGAGCAGTCCTCTATGGCGATTTGGATATGACTTGTTAGAGAGCCGATCGCGGCGTCCATATCGTAATCCGTGTTAATTAGGTCGGGGACAGAGTTTAGGTGTGGGGAATTTATGTCTTTGAGCTTGGCACTAAGTTTGTGCCAGTCAACAACTGTTTTAGTTGGAGGGTCAGTTTGTGCCGAGGTCCCTAGCTTTAGTAGAACTGGTCGGTGATCCGAGTGAAGCTCATGAATTACCTCAACGTTACGTAAGGTTAGGTTGATATTCTTGATGATTGCAATATCAAGCACATCCGGAGTGTGTCCCAATGTATGAGGATAGTGAGTGGGCTCTAATGGCGCTATGAAATCAAAATCGAGTAGGTCAGACAGTGCGTCAAGCGCACGGCCGCGTTTACTGATTCTGGTAGAGTTCCATCGAATGTGTTTGCTATTGAAATCACCTGCAAGGATCGTGGCTCCTCCTAAAGATAGAAGGGATTCAAAGTCGGAGCGTAATATGGTTGCGCTTGGTCTACAGGGAAGGTAGACTGAAGCTATTGTAATGGGGGCGTGACCAGTCATGGCCAGCTGGCAGATCGATGCCTCTAGATGTGTTAGCGTGGATGTATCGATGGGTACACAGTGCAAGGATTTCTTATAGTAAATAATTGTACCACCGCCTGGGGCGCCGGTTCTATCATTTCTAACGATGTTATAATTAGAGACTTTAGGGTCTCTCATTGTCGGTTTAAGAAATGTTTCCTGCACGAGTAACACATCGACTTGTTGGTCGCGGAGGAATGTATGGATTTCGTCGCGTTGGTTCCTAACCCCCCCATTCGCGTTATAGACGGCTATACTAATCGAACGCGGTTTGACTCTGCCATTATTACGCGCGAGAGATTAATCACTACAATTATTTAACGCGTTTGCAGCCATCGAGACGCCTAGTTGAGTTCGAGGGCACATACGATGTGCTTGTACTTTTTAATTAAGTACAGTCGGGTTCCTATATTTCCTGACGCTTTTTCGTATTCGTCGGCGAATGTTAGAACTTCCTCCATATTGAGGCTCGTAAGACGGTTGAGGGATTCAAAAGGATTCCCTGTCGTTTTAGGTGGCGTAGGCATTGCCGCCGGCTTGACCGGTGCCGGCTTAGCAATGGGCGCGGTGGATGTATTACTCGCGGATACGTTAGCCGTGTGACTGTTACTGCCCCATGCGGGGGTTCGGGCGTTCGTTTTCCACGAGGGTTGGAGAGGTGGGAATTCGTTGGCTGAGAGTACCGCAGGGGGCCGACGTACCGATCGCTGGGGTTGTTTCGGGCTACGCTTAGGTGCTTTTGGGCACCCGCGGTACTTAGCGGTATGATCACCGCGGCAAAGCTTTCCGAAAGCCTCTAAAAGTGATTTATCTTTCGGCCTAGAGCACTCCGACGTACCGTGATCTCCTAGGCACTTAACACACCTAGGACGAGCGAAGCAGTTGCGGGCCGAGTGCCCGTACAACTGGCATTTGTGGCACTGACCGGGGAGGCCATTTTTGCGTGGCGGCTCTACTATGAGCCCGCTGAGGCCACAGATTGACTTTACGTCAAAAATGGCCTTCCCTTCAGGCGACAGCTCTAAATGAACCTGCACTAAGTCAATAGGCGATTTTGTTCGCCTATTGGTCATCCGGAAGACACTTATGACCGGATATTTCTGGTCTTTAACACTAGGTTTACGGGCGTTTCTTATATACCTATCTCTACGAGCATCCGTCAAATTGACGGGTGGATGAAAATACGTATTTATTTTTAAAAAATCAATTTATTCAAACTAAATCTGAGTTTAACAATATAAGGCTTCACGTAAAAATAAAATACTAATAAGTCAAATTTTTTGTTAAGTTATTATGAAAATGATAACAATAATATGAAGGCTACATAATCATATTTATCGAGGACATTTTTTACATACGTATTGAATTTCTTTTGTGCATTTCCCGCATACGATATTTTTACAATACATACAGCAATTACTGCTTCTATTTTTATTACAGTAGCCCACTTGGCAACTTTTTCGCACTCCCGATGTTGAAGGTGGCCGATCTGAAACGTCTGAACTGTGACGAACGTTCTCCTTGTTTTTTCCAGCTAATTCATCGGCTAAAGAAAATATAAACTCCTTTCTGGATATTTTCGATCCGGTACACTCTTTGTACAATATCCACGCGTTTATCGCTGCCAAATCTAAAATATTATAAAAAACCTGGAGAGGCCATCGAAAACACCCTGCTTTCACACTATATTTGCGTGCCATCTGGTCCGCGACATCGACACCAAACTTTGTTTTATTATAAAATGTAATAGTTTCTGGAACACATTTTCTATTGTTTTCTATCTGTATATTTCTATGCTTGGTTTGGTGCTTAGAAGAAGAACTTTTATTTTCGGTTTACTTTTATATACAGTAAGCGTGCACTTGTCTGATTTATATAAATTTGATGAAAATAACGGCATTTTGTCCTTTGTTTCTTTCGCTGGTTTTGGTAGTTCTCTCTTGTTCGAGCGGATGGTCCCAACCAAAGTTGTCTTTAGTTCAAGCAATTTTTTGGCCAGCGGGATGCTTGTAAAAAAATTGTCGGTCGTGATATTTCTTCCTCGATGTAAATACGGTTCGGCTAATTTCAACGTTACAAACTGGCCCAACGAATTTGAGCATCGAGTGTCATCTTTTCCCAAGTAAGGGAAACCATTCAAAATATATTTTGATTTAACGTCAACCGCTAACCAAAACTTAATGCCAAATTTATACGGCTTATTTGGCATGTATTGTGTAAATCTGCAACGGGCTTTAGTTGGAAACAGTTGTTCATCCACTGTGATATTTTGATGTGGTTTATAACAAGCCTGGCTGTTACTTATAAATCTGTTCCATACTTCAGAAATGAGTGCAAATTTATCGGTTTGTAACCTTTCGGATCGTTCGGTTCTTTTATCAAAGCGTATAAATCTTAGAATTTGCATAAATCTATCTCTGGTCATTGTATCTCGGAAAAAGAAGGTCCCCATTTTTTGGACCATAGATAAGATACTTTCAATGCTCTTACTTCGTACGCGCCCCGGGCATATAGTATTGCTAGAAAACTACGTAATTCGGAAACTGTAATTCTCCAGTCGTTCTTCAAAACTCGACGTGCCTCGGTTTCGGTGCAGTCTTTTATATGTTTCATAATGTGAGCGTCAATTATCAATTCAAAAGCACTAGTTACACAACCCGACATAATATTTCTTTTTGTGTAACCAGTAGGCCCTACGATATCCTTGAATATAGTATGAACGGACGGCCTACCCCTAGATTTCCCTGCTTTCAGTCTCACCCACCGTGTCCCGTCAACTGCAATTTCAATTTCTTCCATTACATCTCTGGATGTACTTGAAATACTCGTCCTCTCATCCTCGGTGTCAGAACTAGAAATAATCCGCCTCCTTTTCTTGTTACGACGTATATTGAAGAGGTTTTCCTCTTCACTATCCGAAGATCCTTCCATTTCTGCAGTTTCGGTGGATTCAGAATCTTTACTGTAATCATCACTTTCACCTAATTCATATTGATCTTCTTCGTAGGACACCTCAGAACAATCCTCATTGATGTTGGTAATTGTTGTCAATTTCTTATTATATCGCGTGTTTCTACTCATGATTGCTAGAAAAGGGTGATCGGTGAAAGTAAAAAATACCGTGCAAAATTCAATTACCCTATTATAAAAACTTACAATAAGCGGGTGACTACAATAACCAAAACTTTTGCACACTGTCTTCAAAAAATGTTCTTACCACGGTCACTGCAGCGACTATACTGAAGACAGCAGGGATTATCGCAGATTCATATCGCAGCCTAACGTCGGCTACCGCAGGCTATGAAAGTTCTTTGTGTGTGTTGTTTATGTTTGCACCACTGAATATCTTTTCGATACGACATTTAGTCTGCTGCACGCTTTGAGTTTCGAATAACGCGAGGCGCTATTGAGATTATGAGTTGGGGGGTCTTAGACCTTTATTTCAGTCTTATATTTGCTATTGGAGGTATAATTTTACAAGCGAAGCAAATATATAAGGATTGTTGACGCAATCAGCTAACCCGTCAAATTGACGGGTTCCGTTGAAATAGGTATACAAGGTACAATTTTCAAAATTTATAAAGCTTAGGAAAATAATAATTGTGCGTATAAACTCTTTAAATGAAATTATAAATTTACGATGCAAAATAGTTAAGATTAATGCTATGGTTTTTTGCGTGTTTCATTTCAAAGTTTGAAATCCGTCAAATTGACGGGTCCCGTAAACCTAGTGTTAAGGGACTGGACTACGTCTTCAATGGGGATTTCCTTAGGGATGCGTTTGATCACCACTCTAAGGATGCGCTCTTCTGCGAGTGTGTACGTGTGGTAGTACACCTCCTTTTCCTGTAGGAACCGGGTTACGAACCTGAAGGCCTCGGCGGTCTCCAGTTGCATCCGAATGCCTTGGGCTGTAGCTGCGGCTATGACTTTAAATTTGTTGGACATGGCCGATTGAATCATCGGCCATTTGTCCGGGGCTTGAATGTAAATTGGTGGCGGTTTTTTATCCATCAGCGCACGAGCTACGGGGGGAACCGGACGGACAGACGACTGCTTTATGGGAGCAGTTTTGGGGGGCTCGACGGGCATTGCCATAAGGGCAGGAATCAGATCCGACTTGGCAGATCTGGATTCCAGCGCGGAGTGAGGGCGCGGCGCTTTCGAAGGCACGGGCGATGACGATGATGATGACGCTGCTGACGAGGGGGCGGGGGAGGAGCGCTTCTTGCGTTTTTTCTTGTTACGGACTTCCGTAAACAGGCCTCCTGTGTCTTCCGGGTTCTCGGGGGATAGCGGGGAGTCTAGCTCCATTTCCTCGAGTTCGCTACCC
>NW_013531986.1:0-876 GCF_000836235.2 Papilio xuthus | reverse complement strand
TTTTTCATATCTATTTTGGAGTTTAATTGTTTCAAAAGATCACTACCTATTAATCCGTCGTATCTTCCGTCTACATCATATATATAGAATTTATGAATTTTGTCAGTATTAAAAGTGGGAAATAATTGAGTCGAAATCACTTCATTATGAAAGCTTGAAGCGTGTGTGCTAATAACTTCGAAAGGCTCGTATTCCTTACAGTAATAAATATATTCATTAGCCTTTTCCGGGCTTATAAATGATCGTGAACTTCCTGTTTCGATCATAAATTTTGCGTTTATTTCGGGGATTTCAATGTACCATACATTTTAAATTTTAATCTAGGGTCACAATAATTAATATGGATTATTTCGGGTTTTTGTTCGAGGCTTTCATGGGAAAATTTTCGTCATCTGTTAATAGAGATTCATCATGTTCATTATAAGAATTAATATTTTCATCGTAATTATTTTGTTCTAATTGGTACTGCACTGGGTAATATTCGTTATACTCGTCAAAGTAATATTCACTTTCATCATAAGGAATGTCTTCATTTATGTTGTATAATTGGTTCATGCGAAAAGCTTGAGGCTTAATAGGTGCGGTACGCATGCTAACGTCCGTTGTCTGTGTTTTGGGTTGGAATTGTGGTTTTAGTAAATGAGGTGGTGGTGGTCTATAACCAATAGGTTGCGAATTTAAGTTGGGTTTATATCCAGATGGTTGTTGACGTAATCTAACTTGCTTGCTTGTAGTAATTCCGAATTTAAATTTAGGTTGTGTTTGTGATTGATATATCGGTTTATATTGTGGCGGCCTGGCATAGGCCTTCCTTACAATTAGTGAAAGCTTCTGTCTCTGCTGGGGTGAAGTGGACGGGATGAGAGCCCTTCACAG
>NW_013531985.1:0-746 GCF_000836235.2 Papilio xuthus | reverse complement strand
GCGGGGCGGGGTGAGGGTGAGGGCGGTGCGGGGAGGAGGGGGGGAGGGGATGAAAAACCAAATGAAGTTTAATTGCATTTTTGACAAGTCAATATTTATACAAGAATATTTTTATAAAGAAAAATTTGTCTCCTCGTATTAAGATTAATGCATGGGTTAATATAAGTGAAAATCTGCTCAAGTGCTAGACACGAATACCGTATTGTGACGAGGGCGAGGTGGGCGCGGCGGAGCTGTGGGCGCGTGGGGCTGTGGGCGCCTGGGGCTGTGGGCGACGCACCTCGCACCACGCCGGGTACAAATGTGCATTGTATTGAGGCGACGAGGCTGACTGACTAGCTGATAATAACTTTGATAAGCATTTTGAGACATTTTTAAGAAATTTTTAGGTTAAGTTAGTGTAGAAATGAAATAACGTATATTTGTACGATGGCCAGCGATGACAACGTAATAATAAAACAATATGTGATTGTTATATCATTCCTGAATATGTATTTGTGGGGGCTGGGCTGACTGTACAATACTATACTCCTATACAGAGTTGTAATGTACATACTGTGCACAATGGAAACTGAAACATTTATTATTGTGCTAACATCAGAAGGCGGGCGGTGGGAGCAGCGGATGACGTCACTGTGGGTTTTCAGTTTCCACTGCGGCTGTGTAATTTGTAGTGAGGAGTATTGTTGTCTCTGTTTTTTCCATAGAGAATGCGAGGGGCGACCGATGTTACCTCGTGTGCGGGG
>NW_013531984.1:0-610 GCF_000836235.2 Papilio xuthus | reverse complement strand
GACCTTCGTGTGAGCCGCCGCGCCCCGCCCCGCCCGCAGGCAACGCGTCTGTCTGCCGTGTCGCTCTGCTGCTAGCAATCATTCATTACTTAGCGCTACTCTTACATATCCCACTTCGTACTTGTAAATGTGTGTTGTCGCTTGAATACGACCGATGCACTCTGAGCGCGAGCGAGCTACATATATCCACCTCGTGTACACTGCATTATGTATGAATTTAAAGTACTTTACTACTGTTGTTTTAATGCTCGTTGCACTATGTAGGACAGTTTTGTTCAAGTCTAGAGTTTTACGTTCGCGTAATAAGCAAGTCTGGCGCTGCAAGACTGTCATCTAGCACAGTACACCTCGACGGCAGTGTTTGAGGTCAAGGAAGGAATCGTTTAAAAATGTTGAGTTCCATCCCTTGAATCGATTATGAGGAGAGTTTCTACAAGCGCTGTAATATGTGTCGTTGTTGTGTTGCAGCTTCGGGCGCGCTGGGTCGCTACACGCCCAGCAAGACGCACGCCGACCCCTTCCAGCTCGGTCTCGCGCGCCCGCGCCCCGGTACGTACCCCACGCTACACCCCACACTGCACCCCACACTGCACCCCACGCTGCACCCCAC
>NW_013531983.1:0-734 GCF_000836235.2 Papilio xuthus | reverse complement strand
CAACGGCCGCTCCTCCATGCGCCCCGACCGGCAGCGCATCGCCAAGGTACAGCTTCTCCAACAATTACCTATATCGATCAAGCGCCGGGAATAGCGTCGCCTCGCTCTTGCAAGTAACTGCGTGCAAGTGCAGCCGAGACGGAAACAAGACAGTGACGTGTGGCCGCGGCGTGTTTCAGCTGAAGCTGCAGTTCGACGACTCGCTGACGCGCACCTTCGAGTACCCCTCCGAGACGTCGCTGTGCGAGGACTCGCCGCAGGATGCGCCCTGTCCGGCGCCCAGCCCGGCGCCATCTCCGGCGCCCACTCCGGCGTCCTGCGCGGCGCCCAGTCCGGCGTCCTGCGCGGCGCCCGCCGCCAGCACGCTCGCCGCCAACACTCACCTCGGTAAGGGCACATGTTCGCGTAATGATTTGAAAGTGCAGGATTACCCGGCCGGTGTTTCAATGATCACGCTTATAATAAACATCAAACAATGAAATAACTCGGCTGCAGACACGTGATAAGTCCGTATGATCGCACTGGATATTATTTCTAGGTGTTCATATTTTATAGGATCGCGGTAAGGACGCGTCGTGTAAATGGAGGACTTAAATAGATTTTCAACTTTTCATTTATATGAAACACGTTTAGTTAATAAATAGCAGAAAACAAAAATATAATTTGAACGTACACGTGCATGAAGTGAGGCCGCGACGCACCTCGTCCCTGCGGCTGCGCGCGCGCACACCCGC
>NW_013531982.1:0-534 GCF_000836235.2 Papilio xuthus | reverse complement strand
CCCCCCCCCCGCCCGCCCCTTTAGCTGCTGCTGTTGTTGTTGTCGTCATTACACGAGGCATATAATAAATAAACTTCCTGTTATTGAATCGTGTTCAGTTCCCTCAAACAGGATATATTGCTTTATCTAAATAAATGTTATCAATATAAACATTAGAGCTTAACAAACACTATCTTATCGTTTACGAAGCTTAAGTTAATTTTTACATAAATGTTAGCCATATACATATGAATTCTTCATATTTTTATCTCAACATAGTATCAAGACGCCAAAGGACCTGAAAATTATCTTTTGTAAAGAATACGTTTGCAAAGTAACATGCGTGTCATCTGATGCTAAGTCACCGCTGCACATAGACATCTGCAACAAGACTGAATTAGCTGCAGATGATGTGTCCGGTGTAGATTGTCACGAAGTATTAAACAGGTTAATTAATTCATTCGGTTCAGCAAGATAGATAGATAAGACAGACTGATTTCTTTGTGTATTATCAAACTGAAACGAGAATCGAAAATGTAGACGGAGCTAAGCAAG
>NW_013531981.1:0-3634 GCF_000836235.2 Papilio xuthus | reverse complement strand
GGTGCGAGACCGCCGTTGGAATCGAATTATAAATATGACAAAATTTCAATTAAACAATATAATTGATACATTGCTTTAATGTCGTAGTCACCACTGCACTGCAATGTTGTAGTTATACCTTATTTATTTAACTGACATAAATAAGCGCGTTTGATTAGGTTGATAAGTTTTTTCAGTAACATCGTGTAACTTGAAGTTTATATATAACGTAGTGACAACTACACATCGTTTCACATCACGCGTCTGTCCGTTTCTAATCAAAGAAAACGTGTATCAATAGTTGCATCACAAGTTCCTACATATAATATTTTATAAACATTTGATATGACGCTGATATAAATGTTATTTAATTTATTCCTATAGAATATTTCGACTCCACTTTCGATGAGACTTTCTCTTGCTGCTAACGTTTTAGGAAATTTTAATAAGTCGGACGTCGTGGTTGCACAACTACAAACGTGTTCTCAAATCAGCTACGTTTATAAATGTAATGTAATGTTTGTGCGGAATTATTATTTTATACTCTAAATAAAATTATAATAATAATAATTGATTCTGAGAGGACATTATGTCATACAGCGACGGGACCGAGCTCCGTCCGCTTTGCCTTGCTAATAGCGCTATTTGTGTTTCCGTTATAATGGAAAAGATGTTTTTTTTTTGATACAATAGTACCTTTGAGATTTTGACATATATTCTTAGACAAGTATTATATTATACGCAGTACGTATGTAACAGATGAATAATAAAAGTAAACAGTAAGCGTTGATTCACATCCGTCAATTTCAATACCACGTATCGAGTTAATAATGTAGTTTTATATAAGACATTTATATAGTCATAGTCACAACATACTAACACTGTGTGACAAGGCAAGACTTGCCTGATCCCGTGCACACTCAGTACTGTTCACAGAGCACGCATGCATGTACCACTTTGTATGTATACGTGTGCCTTGCAATACATGTTTTTACCTTTGCTGTATAAGTAGTCGGCGACAAACGAGTTCATTTCAAAGAGAACTCACCACCAGTATGCCACGCACGGTTGGTTTTATTGATATAACGCCCAAAATTAATTAATTATTATGAAAAGGAATGAAATAGCACTAGAAATTATCTGATATAATATTAAAATGTATAGTAATAACATAATTACATGATAAAATTCCTATTATTTATCTTGTACACAATTGGTATTTATAATGAAGAATTACTCATATTTTAGTCGATACACGCATTCGGCGAATGCAAACAATCATATTTGCTCATCGAAGGCAAATATACTAGAGGGAGAACGATAACACCGCCACACCGAACCGGCTGCAGCAGCTGCGCCAGCTCACACCAATTATATAACTGTTCGCGCATCTTTCACTAACAATGTTGTAACTATAACTGATCAAGGTTAATTAACTCGGTGGGAATCACGTTACATCGGGCCAGGGTCCACCGCCGGCCGCTGATTCGACACCCGACACTCGACACCAGCCCGCGCCCTCGCCCTCGCCTTCGCCGCATTGCATTGACGACGAACTGTTAATAGCTAATACCTAACATGCAGTGTGATTATGTGGCTTTATAAAGCAAATAAAGACTTGCCTACATTTCCTATAGTCTTACTGCTGACGTAAATATAGAACATAAAAAAACGGCTAAAACACTCACGTATTTTGGTGCGGTGGTGGTACCGACTAGTTTCGAGCCCATCGGGAGCCCTTCATGTGGGTGAGTGTGACTGGTATTATTTCGCGGACGCGGCCTCCAGCTCACTAGTCGGTGCCGCCACCGGACGAACATGCGTGACTGTTTTAACCGTTTTAATATAAGTTTATGATAATGTCTCACAAAAGTTTGAATAATTCAATAGAAAATACACATATGTGTAAACTCTTCCAAAAAATATTCATCGATATTGTATTACATTTCAAAAACCTTTATAATAAGGCACTGCCTTCGCTAATTCCAGCTTAATTATCTATCCACTCAAGTTACATTTTATTACATTTTTGTTTGTTTTATTGTTTCTATTTTAACCAACAGGTAATTAAAACATGCGCTCAGTTTCGCTATCTATGAATATAAAAAGTCGAGTAGCAGAGAGGTATTTATTGAATTGTAAATTTGGCCTTTAGTAAAAGCTCGTCAGCGAGCTGCATGGCAACTTTTACTGTACGGCCAGCGGCAGCGTCACGCCGCCACCCCGCCACTTCGCCACCCCGCCACCCCGTCACAACGAAACCGAAAACATCAAATGATTACGTAACTTTGTGCGAATACTGTTATTATTCTTTAACAGCAATTTGCAAGAGGTGACGTCACTGACGTAGCTCGATATCTATTGTTAATCCATATATCTGCTGGATTATATTATTTATCAACATATATTGATATATTGATATGAATATCTGAAGTTATTTACCTTAGTATAGTTACATTAACATAACTAAGTCTTGACAAAACCAAAGCCAAGGTAAGGTTTTTGCAAAGCAAGTTTCTGGGCGGCATACATCTGCATGATCTGTCGCCGAGTCTACAACATGCTCGTCCACGTCTTCGTATGATGTATATGTGTTAAACAGTTGTGTAAGCATGACCCACAGACTGCTTCAGCTAATCTCCGAGCCGTTGCGATCGGCACGCATCTCGCAATGCTCTTTTTGCATGCACATAAACTTATTGGCCCTTTATCACCCTCCGATTGCATTTATATTTTTCCATTACGTCTTTTGTACCAGTTTTTTAAATAGAGGTTTCATGTCGCTTGTCTCATACAACACAAGTTTACAAGTAGTATTAAGGTAAAAAGTAGGTACCAATGGCAGCCACTGAGAACGCATCGAAACATGGACCGTTTTAGCGCTAACCACCGCTCTCCGCCCGCGCCCCCTCGCTGCGCCACGTCCGCATTTGATACGGACCGCATGCCGCAGCGTCGCCTCGCATCGCATAGCTCCGTTACTATACCTATACCAGTAAATAAATATACTGCAACTGTTTATTTTTACACATGCAAAAAGCTTTGAAAACTGTAAAGGGGCTGATACAATATGACTTGTTTATTTGTTAGATTGACACGACATCACTGGTCGGCGGTTTTCCTCGCGGTCGCCGCTACGCATAATGTTTCAATAATGCTTACAATTTGTCCTCCTGAGATATGAGTTCACTCAGTGACTCCGGATAAGTACTTAATACTAATTAAAAAAGAGACCTGTGCTATTGTATCATAAACCAGCAGTTAGCATTATGTACTGCATAAACACTTTAGACAGGAAGTGTACACGAAAGTATATAGACTCCTCCATTGTAATATTGCATTAGATATAGTCATTATAAATAAAAGTGTATCACAACAAGTATTGTGTTCACCGCCAGCTGATTGTAAACATCATTGAGTGACCACCTTCCGCGTAACTCTGCGCATTGCACCTGTCTCCTGCCTGTCGCCCCCTATATACCACTTTAAGAGTATCTACGTATTACATACTCTAAAAGCAGACAGACAACAGCGCCTTGTCCCAGCAAATGACCGACAAACGCGCTCATGAAACTCTGCGCAACAATCTTTATCGAAAATATGATGTAGTTATCATAAGGTAATCCATGGCCGGACCCCCCCCCCCCCCCCCCCC
>NW_013531980.1:0-1383 GCF_000836235.2 Papilio xuthus | reverse complement strand
AGGCTTAAAGGTCGTCTAAGTGAATGAGATACCATTAACCCTCGTGGCAGATGTTTCTAACAAGCATACTGTCGTTGTTTCCACTTTCTTATCCGTAGATAAAGTACAAAGATTATTTCTTTTCAATTAAATGGTGTCAACTGCCTTAACGAAATTGCTAGTAATTTTCTTTAATCGTTTATAATGTTCTGATCGATTGTATTTCAGTATTTTGATACGTATAAAATACGTAACAATATAATGATAGATAAATAACTATTTGTGCATGCTTTAACTGGAAATTTTCCTATGATTTAATATTTTAGGCCCAAAAATGGAGTCGTTCCACATAAATAGTAAAATTATGTTTACTCCGATGCTCCTTTTATTTTTTTTTATATCATAAGGTTGCAAACGAGCGAGCGGCCACCTGAAATCGCTGAAATAGCGAAGTGACCGTTGCCCATAGACATACGCAATTGTATATGCGTTGCCTACCTTTAATCGACAGAGGAAAGGACAGGAAAACATTTTTCCCTTCCATGCATCCTCTCATCCGGAAAGTCCACTTCTGCTTCCACTTACCATCCTTTCCTTATGGGAAAAAGGGTGGGAAGGGAAAAAGGACAAAATTAGGCCCCCGGGACGCACACTCATCAGACGAAACGCGGAATAGCTTCCGCTTCACGCCTGTCTTCTGTGTGGTCGTGGTATTTCACCGGGCGAGCCGGGCCGATTCGTGCGAAGATGTTAAAGCGGGCTCTACCACTGTTAAATAGGAAATTATAAATATCTTATAGATAAGACAATAAAGAAATACGATAGAATGAATTGAATATTACACTACATGGTACTCATAACTCTACTTACTAATTTGAGTCTAAAAAATATTTATCCATATTGGGGAGGTCTTGTCGAGCCATCTGTTGCTTTGCCTGAGAATGATTGTCCTAAGTCATAAGAGTATTGCATATTTTAAAAAATAAAAAGTTAATGTTCATATATTGAATTATTGACTTGGCAATATCGTTCTTTATCCATCAGAAAAATAGAACATGCTTTGCTATACGTTAAAAAAAAACGAAAAGATAATCGATGGACACTACGATAATACAAAGCTGACGGAAAAAAGATCAAGCATAGCCAATAATCAAGATTATTGTGTTTAATATAATTAGCTTTTTAAACCTAAATATTATAACTTTTATGTGTAACATTGTTATGAATTCAATTAATCGAGAATCCATTCTGAGTTCACAAATGGTATTAAAAAGAATTGTGCAGCAATCGCTATGTCTTGTTACTTGTACCGCTAGAGTACTGGCAATGAAACTGATCTCCAGCTAACGCGGCAATTTACGACTTCATAAAATGTGATTTCACGCGCCGGCAGTCAAAGGGTTA
>NW_013531979.1:0-1059 GCF_000836235.2 Papilio xuthus | reverse complement strand
TTTACTGGATACGCCATTCTCTGTTTAAAATTTACATACAAAGAACTAAAGATTGTAAAAATATTTACAGAATTTTTTCTCAAACATTATTATTATAATTATAGAAATATTGTTTCAACGATAAGTAAATAAATTGTAATTCAACTCCAATAAAATTAACATTGACCAGCGTGTTTCCTCGTTTTCTTTTTAAATTACGTAATAGTTTATAACGAAAGGGGGCAAATTAAAGTTCAAGTAAATATTTTCTATTAATTAAAATTACTTTATAAATACGTTATTTCAAATGAATAAATTATATTTTGTATGCTGGTAACACATTAACAAAAAGATTCAAGCTTGGTTTGAGTATTCTAGCAAAAAGTTTCGAACATTAATTTTAATATAAAAATTATTATAACTCAAGTATATTTGCATCGATTAAGGGGAGGAAAATAAAATAACATTGAACTGAAACAATTCTTGTATTTTTATTTGTAAATTCAAGTTTGTCAACTGACATTAATTTAAAATCTTTTCATCATATAGTATAGCATTACTTTAATGACCCCTATGCCCTTTGTTGTACTAAGGACCGTTGTACTTAGTTAGCCCCTTGTACTAGGGCGGTCCCTTATTGTACTAGGGCTGCCCCTTGTTGTACTAGAGCTGCCCCCTGTTGTACTAAGTCAGCCCCTTGTACCAGGGCGGTCTCTAATTGTACTAGGGCTGTCCCTTGTTGTATAAGTGCTGCGTCTTGTCGTACTAGGGCTGCCTCTTGTTGTATTAATGCTGCCTCATGTACTAGGGCTGCCTCTTGTTGTATTAATGCTGTCCCTTGTACTAGGGCTGCGTCTTGTCGTATTAGGGCTGCGTCTTGTTGTATTAGGGCTGCCTCATGTTGTATTAATGCTGCCCCTTGTACTAGGGCTGCCTCTTGTCGTACTAGGGCTGTCTCTTGTAGTGCTCCGCTCTGTTGCGATGTGTACGATGCACGCGTCTCGGCCATGGCTTCTTAAGATGTACGTGCTCATAGTGCAAACGTTTCTCAGCGTTTGATTTAAAGGTTTTTTCGCATAC
>NW_013531978.1:0-5091 GCF_000836235.2 Papilio xuthus | reverse complement strand
TAATGGTCCAGATACAACGGAATTCGTTAGTTAACTAACTATTACTCTGATTATGTAATGTTATTAAGGAATAATATTATAATGATTATGACCAATATAAGGTTATTTATCCATTGATCCCTGAGATCCTCAGATTATTTCAATCTTACTAATATTATAAATGCGAATGTTTAGATGGATTGATGTTTGAAGGTATCTCCAGAACGGTTCAACGGATCTTGATTAAATTTGGCATACATATAGAACATAGTTTGGAAGAAAACATACAAATCTTATATATAAAATTCTCGTTTCACAATTTTCGTTCCCATACTCCTCCGAAACGGCTTGACCGATTCTTATGAAATTTTGTGAGCATATTGAGTAGGTCTGAGAATCGGCCAACATCTATTTTTAATCCCGCGCGGACGGAGTAGCGGGCGACAGCTAGTAACGTATAAGCCATATAATTTTTTTTTAATTCCGCGCGGACGGAGTCGTAGTGAGCTTAAGATGGTCTACATAAATGTATCGTAATTTAAAATACCTATTTTTGGGATAATGAAAATGGTTCAAGATCGATTATCGCTTATGAATATTAACCATTAATGTTTATCTCAAATACAATGAATTATTTTAAATTAAGAGTCGTAAGATCGATGTACTCAGTGTCCATTAGTCTTAATTTAATTATCTAATTTATACTAAGTCGCTTAAGTTACCATTAAACCACCCTCAGTATTGTCGTTAGAATATTTGTTTTCAGATTAATGATTTGTGCCAGAACTATCCTATAAACTAAGCTATATCTTGTCTACACAATGGCTGTTCGCAATTCTCTGGCAGCAAAATGAAAAAGTGGCAGCTCTCATAAATTACCAGCGGCGGGGAAGGGGGGGAAAGGGGGGGGGGAGTTGGGCCGAGAGCTTGCGCCGTGACGCCTCATTGTGCCGGAGTCACGAAACTAGCTCAGGTCATGCCGGGCAGATGATTGTAGTCCAAGAGACTATGGTATACGAACACAAACACTTAAGACATGATATTATATTTTAAAAATTCAGAAGAATAGCACAATATATCAGTCAATTTTTATAGCTTTATTATCATACGTATAACTGTGTTTTGGAATAATTTCTCTTTATTGGTATTTCTAAGACAGTACGACTTTTATCTATATATATCAAAATCAATTGTTCGTTAGTCTCGCTAAAACTCGAGAACGGCTGAACGGATTTATTTTATATTGGTCTTAAAATGTAATTGCCGCGAAAACCCTTTAAGAACCTCTTTAAGCCAGTGTGGACGGAGTCGCGGGCGAAAGCTAGTCTCTAATAACAAAATACATTCTATTGCAAAGTTAAAAATATCACCTGAAATATTTTTGATAAATAAAAAGACTATTAAAAAGAAAACAAAATAAACGTCATCAGACACATTTTTTTAAATTAATTTCTCTTTGACTATTAATAGTTAAAATCTTTCTTCTACTCGTCTCAAATATCATCAGCTTTGTGTAGGCAGTCTCTTAGACTATCCAACCGCACCCGTGCCGTTCGCTCTAGTGGCGTGCCCCGGCGTCGTTTGTCGGCCCCGATTTATTGTTCCCGATCAGCTGATAGCCCGCTATCCACTGCTGTCGATCGCCTTACAGCCTCTCCGCGTAATTGCTACACGTTACATGAGAAAGTTTCACACCTGCGCTCAATTTATTTATGTAACTTACAAGTGCTAAGTTACATTGGATTATCTATGAAAAAAGGGTGCGTTGTAACACGTGTTATAAGTTTATAAATAAAGCTTACAAATTGTAGTCTTTGTTTTATCAAAGAGAATATAGGAACGGATTAGGATGATGATATTTATGATATATTTTTAATAACACAATTCTCAAGGCAGTGAAATTTTACGATTATTCTTAATATACAATTTTTTTTTATATCATAAGGTGGCAAACGAGCGAGCGGCCACTTGAAATCGCTGAAGTAGCGAAGTGACCGTTGCCCATAGACATACGCAATTGCATATGCGTTGCCTACCTTAAATCGATGGAGGAGAGGATGCACAGAAAATTTTCTTCCCATGCATCCTCTCATCCGGAAAGTCCACTTCCACTTCCTATCCTTTCCTTATAAGAAAAAGGGTAGGAAGGGAAAAAGGACTAAATCAGGCCTCCGGGACGCACACTCATCAGACGAAACGCAGAATTGCTTCCACTTCACGCCTGTCTACTACGTAATACGTGGTATTTCACCGGGCGCGCCGGGCCGATTCGTGCGAAGATGTTAAAGCGGGCTCTACCACTGTTAACCACTGTTACTAGTATTATCTTCGTAAATACATAAATTGCAACAAAGCAAATATTTGTTTTTTTTTATTCTGCGAGAAGCCAAACAAAAGACAAACAGTAATCCAAGACTTGTTGCTTAAAACTTTACTCAGAATAATGCCTTAAATATTTGTTGAAAAATGTTCCTTATGTCCACACTATACCTGATTAATTTGAATATTGTTTGTTAGGTCCAATATTGTTTGACTGTTTTCCAAATTGTTTTCTTACGACAGCGGTGGGTCTCTTACGTAGATTAAGTTATTGTTAAAAAAGTTGTACCTACATTAGCTTAGTATTCGGTCACGAATCACGATGTTTAGGTCAATGACCTCCTTTCTAACAATACAATTAATTTTACATTTCTGTACAGACAGAGTCCGAGAGCACTTACAGTTATTGTAGAACTTAAACAAATCTCATAGATAAGAACATCTTAGACCAGTGGTGGTTAGACTACGGGCTGCTATTAATTATTTTGAAGTTTATTATGTTCGTTATATTTTTTATTCTTCTTCCACGCTCGTGTTGATTTTGTAGTTTGGCCAGTACACTTTTTAGCCGAGTTAAAAAAAAGGAGGTTATCAATTCGTCTGTATATTTTTATCGTTATCTTTATAGCGAATAAATTAGCTTTTAATAATACTAAAGTGATTTAGTAATATCATAGAATACTAGTTTAGTATCTAGGTGTTCATAGCTCTCTCCAAAATTTGCTAATTTTTGTCTCTTATATCCAAAATTAGTGATTTAGATTTAGTACATTATTTCAAGACGTGAATCAGCTTTCAATATGGCATTTTAAATAATTGCATAATTTTTTTATTTTTATTGTTGGATTTGGTTTTTTGTTAAAGTTAGTGCAACACTAGGATAAGTTATTTTTGTTCGCATGTTTGAGATCACCAAAGCTGGTCTTCAGGTAAATGTTTGGCAAGCCCTGCTTTGAGCATAAAAGATTAGCGTCGTTCTCAGTAACATTGTGGTCGTGTAGCGTGGAGAGGTGGGCGGCTGGCGAGGCGGGGTCTTGGTCTACCTCCACCGCCATTGGCCCGCATTATGGCCACCCCTCTCCTAACAAACGTCGTGAAGGTAAACAATGGTAAACGTGACACCGGCGTGGCTTCTATGAGTTTTTGCTGCAGGTCGTAAGAAAGTGTGATTAATGCGCTTTTTGTTACAGGATCTTTGGTTTATTACTCCGCTTGTTTGGAAATGTAACATAGAGTAGCTACCTATATTTTGATTTAAATAATTAAGATTATTAATAATATTTAGGCAGTTTGATCTGGTATCCATAAAACTCACTCTTCACTCTCTTACTGTTTTAAGTTGCATCTTTTTCCTAAATACATACCAACTGTTTGATGACAAAAACTTTACACTCTGTACGTCTCCCCCTTCGTCGACTTAAGGTAGGCAACGCATCTGCAATTGCGGATTTCTATGGGCAGAGGTTGGTTTTAAGTGACCGCTTGCTCGTTTGCCATCTTTTAATAATTATAAAGAATACTATAGCTAAGCTGCTTGTGTTAGATAAACAGAGATTCGTTGCAGCAACCAAATACTAAGTAAAGGAGTAATCTAGAAAATCCCTCCTAAGCCCTACCTCATTACTAACTAGCCCTTATCTTAATGAGAGTCTCACGTAAAAGCGATAATGCTAAATTGGCACAATATTCAGTTCGTGACGCGGAGGTTGAGGGCTGGACGATAGCAATACGATACATCGACTTAATTGCATCGATATATCGAGCACTCGAATCGATATATTCGAGCAATCGAATCGATTCCGGTCACAGCTCGACGGGCACGACGAACGTTCATTACACGCTGAAGAAAAGCCTCAGATAACGCTTTGATTTGTACGTCTCAAGTTACGGCGTGACACGGGAACCGTGTTTACCTTCCTTTATACTAATTGTGTCTATTAGTTGTCACTTCGTCCGTGTTTATGTTATGTATTGTAAGATAAACGTTGTTGACAAGATCGATTTGTGTTTGATATTATACTTTAAAATATTCTCTTAAACACTGTAACTGTATTGTACAGTAGTCTTTTGCAAGAGTCTTTTTCTTTAGTGGTATGTACTCTACTAAATCTGGTAATACGTATGTATAATAAATAATCAATTTTCTACAAACAACTGGATTAATGTTGCATACGTACCAGAACTGGCGTCACCGGTTTACTACGACATCGATTCTGAGAATTTGTGATTTTCTTTTTATTTACAAATCGGTGTTTACATATTTCTTCTTACTATAATAATATTATGCGAATGTTTATTACACGGTCATGGGGTCGATTGTCTACCCGCTGGTCCGATCAAGTGCATACTATATTGGGACTCAGTATCACGACTGCCCTGAGACAAACCGAAGACAGGACGGCGTGGAGGCAGCTGGTCGACACAGCCGTAAAAGCATATCAAGAGGAGCACGACCTTTAGTAATGAAGTATGTGAAGAAGAAGAAGTTTATTACAAGGTATATCCAGAACGGCTGCATGGTTCTCGTTGAAATTTGGTATAGATGTAGAACATAGTCTAAAAGAACACAAGGGCAACTATTTTTTTTTCCGCGGAGACCGAGTGCGGGATACATCTAGCTATTTTATAAACTAAATACTCTAGGAATCTTCAAAGTAAGTAATTCCGCAACATTTCTTTCAACGAATTAAAACGACAAATCTTATAAAAGTCTTAATCGCAGATGTGTTATATTGATATGAACGTAAAGTATCGTGTGATCCCGCTCTTATCCCAGCACGACCTGCATTAAAG
>NW_013531977.1:0-965 GCF_000836235.2 Papilio xuthus | reverse complement strand
AATAACGCTGCCTTTGCGCAAGCTGGACGAATTACCAATAGGTGCTTCGACAAAGATTATAAACTATTCAGAGAGGTTTGCGGCAAAAATTTGAATTTTATTTATAAATGTAAATGTATGGATGTATGGATGGATGGATTTTTGTTTAAGGGTATCTCCAGATCGGCTGCATGTTACTGTTATTTCGGTGAATATGGCACAGATGTAGATCATAGTCTGGAAGAATACATAGGCTACTTAAAACTGTTTTTTTTAAATTCGGGCGACAGCTGGTCAGTTTATAAATTAGAATTCTGAAATGTGGTATCCAGAGAAGTAAATAGAGATTTACATATACATTCTGCAAGTTTCTGGAACTCCGACCCTACTTTATATATTTTTCTCTTCTGTTCAAACACACATTGTAGATACGGCAATCTACATAGTTTGGCAAATCTTACCAATGATCATTGCCACAAACCCTGATATATTTTGTAATAACATTTAGATTAAGACCGACAAAATTTGATTAATATTAATTTATGAGCACTTTCAAGAAGTCACTTTTTTAGCAGTTGGAAAAATGCTGTAATTGATACAAATCACATTTGACCTTAGGTGGTATGGAAATTAATTAGAAATATTTTTGGTGGCATTCACGACACTGGCTAAATTGAATATTATTCAATCTTACTGCCTAATATCTATAAATTGTGACCAATTGTTAGACGCGGAATGAGTTGCTCTATCCAGAGATATCAAAATAGATACCTTTAATTATCGATTAAGGGACGACAAATCAATTTACAGTTAACCGTACTTACTTAAGTACCTAACGTAATTTTTTTTATAATCTCTTAATCTATGACAAAAGTCGCCTTCAATTGTTTGGTAGAAATTATAATGTGGAACAAGCGTTTGTGTTTACTCGAAGATATATTTAATGTTACTTGTTCATTGTACTTCTGCAGTGTTTGGACACGGTC
>NW_013531976.1:0-985 GCF_000836235.2 Papilio xuthus | reverse complement strand
ATTAAAAAATGAACGGCGTCTTCCTGTTGCATTCGATGTGTTTGCTTTTTCAACTGTTTACACTAACATTGCATTCTTGCTCCGCCTGCGCCTTATTATTGTAAAGGAGAAAGTAGTTATTTTCGCATTTAGTGTAATTAATAATGATTAAAAATTTAATTAATAATAAATTATACTGTCATAGGATTTGAAGTAATTTATTAACGAAATAGTACCTAATAATGACAAAGAAGACAAAAGGAAGACTTAAAAGTTTTCAAAATACGCCATAGAGTTGTACGCACAGATTTGCTCTTACATTTTTTGTCTTTTGAAGTCTTATGATAAGAACGCTGATATTTATGTAAAGATTATAATCTCCTGGTTCAAACGCGAGACACATCTAAAATGAAAAGACCAGTTTTACGTCTGAACGTCAGTTGAATGAAAATGGGACGATTAGAACATATAAAAACTGAGAACTGGACTTTATCGATGTGTTCTTCACAGTTCATGCACCCAAATCAACATCATAGATTCTCGAATGTATTTCACAGCATCATAAAGAATCAGTCAATCATTAAATCGTTCATTTATTTAAAGAACCCATACAACTTTAAATGTCTCATGCTACCTATCTGGCCCAGTTGATTTTATCTTTCTTTTTTACCCTATTATTTATCCCTGATATAAATAGAGATAGAAGTTTAAATATATAACGTAATGAATAGCCTATGTGTTCTTCGAGATTATGTTCTACATCTAGGCCAAATTTAATCGAGATCGGTAAAGCTTTTGTGGAGATAATTTCTAACAAACATCCATCTAAACTTTCGCAATTATAATATTAGTAAGATTAATTGCCTTAATCTATTGAAAGGAATGAATAAAAAATGCATTTAAGGTTTGAAGTGCAAGATATTCAATAAGTCAATAGATAGATTTAATTTGTACGGACAGAACAAGTGCCACACTAATTACGCTCTCGAAGGGCATCCGACGCAGC
>NW_013531975.1:0-1404 GCF_000836235.2 Papilio xuthus | reverse complement strand
CTTACTAGGTAACTGCAGTTATAATCTAACTCGTAGATATCAAACGAAGTTTCCTGAAAAAAAAAATAGCTTAGTTTACTACCAAACCAGTTGCTATTTTATTTGTTAAGGCTTGCATTTTAAATAATTTAATCGAAGACATCTTTTTTATTCCTCTACATTACTAGTCGTAAAAAGCCATAATATTAAAAACATTTAATACAAACCTCGGTAATTGCTAACAAATCTTTAAACTGTTTTTTGGGATTTTGACATTTTATTGTTTTCCAATGAACGAAGTATCTGTAAAAAAATAGTACCGTGAGTCAGAAAGTAGAAATAAAAACTACTTGGAAAAACTAAGAGGCCTACAATACTTTTTTAATTAAAACAGTTAAAATGTTATTAAACAATCCCTTTGGAATAGAAAAAAAATTTTTTTTTTTAATAACAACCCTCAACCCTCTTGGGAACGGGTATATTTGTTCGGAGTACCATAGCTATAGTCATTTAGGTTTTTGAATGTTATAAACTCTTACTAGAATATTATCTTTTGATGTTAATATTAATGCTTACCTTTTACTTTTATCATTGTTTTTAAAATTCGATTCCCAAGATATTTTGGCTTTGAGCTTATGATCAACCCAAATAATTTTATTTAATTTAAGATTTCTTATTTTCTTATCTTTTTCGTTTTTTCGAAGTGGTTCCGGCGGTCTTTCTGAAATTAAAAATGTTATTTTTAATAGAAATAAAGTTTATATGTTAAATTATTTTTAACACTGATAGAATTTATGTGTATTTAACTACCATCATTTGTATTCGTTGTGTTATAAAAAATTGCTGCTTTTTCACTTCGTAACTTTCCAACACCGTACTGGCTTATACTTTGTACTTGTAAAAAGTACATTGAATTAGGTTGTAAATCTTTTATCACGACATATGTCTGCTCCTGTAAGAAACAAAAAAAATAGAAATGTACGCAACTGCAATAATATCTAATACTAGTGGTCGCATACGACTTCGTCAGCTGGGAATAAAAAAAAATCCGCGTCAGCTAAATCAGCTACATCGGTGCGGCATTTCGGGAGAGTATCCGGCACAAATGCTGCCCCATGGACTGACATACAGACAAAAAATTTAGGACTTGGTTTTTGGTTACGTAAATAAATCATGTGTGCGAAGTTTTTTTTTCGATATTACATACAGACACTATTATTTTATTCATATGTATAGATTTAGACGTATCAAATGTTCAACTAGCAGGCAATGGTCAGGCACTCTTTCCTAGCTTGTATCCTAAATGTTGTCAGTTAAGTTATTGATTTGAAGCGTGACAGTATAAGAAATAGTTTAAAAGTTTACCTTTGGTACACTCTGATGATTAACTAGGACCGAATCCAGTTCTCTGCCCAGTCCGCGTAC
>NW_013531974.1:6736-8155 GCF_000836235.2 Papilio xuthus | reverse complement strand
CAATATAAAGCATAGATAAATCTTATATGATAACTGTAAAAGGCGTTATTTTGTTTTGTTTCGTGTCCGAGACAAACATCGTTAAGAATTCTGATTACAAATCTGGAACATAGTTCTCACAAGTAACGTCGTATTAAGACTTTTTCTAATTGTGTTATTAAATTCCTTCCATATACAGCGTGTCCCAAAACTAAATTTTGGGACACGCTGTATATTCTTTTTGATTTCTTTAAATATAAAACACTACGACATTACGTAAGTTCACATATCTTACTACTGAAGTAAAGATTTTTCACGTATATACATATGTATGTATGTAATAAACAAGTAAGAGATGCGAAACATTTAATCGACGTCAGACAATTTTGAATGTAGATAGTGAAATTCCTACTCGTCTACGAACGAGCAGACATACCGTACTGGAGGTATTCTATGACGGTACTGTTGCATGCCTCCATACATTAGATGCGTAGCTTCGCTCTACAGTGAATTGCTACAACCTCAAATTATTACAATTTGTAATGTAATTAAATACTAGATTAAAACAAATTTTGTTTTGTAACTAGCTGTCATCCGCGACTCAGTACGCGCGGAATTAATTAAAAAAAAACTTAGTAGCCTATGTGTTCTTTCAGACTATGTTCTATATATGTCAGATTTCATCGAGATCCATGTTGCCGTTCTGGAGATGCCTTCAAACAAACATTAATCCATGCATTCAAACATTCGTATTTATATTAGTAAGATAATAAGATGTGATAACTTGGTTATTTCTAATTGTAACTTGCTATGCTTAATTGTACATTATCTATGTTTTTTTTATATCATAAGGTGGCAAACGAGCGAGCGGCCACCTGAAATCGCTGAAATAGCGAACTGACTGTTGCCCATAGACATACGCAATTGCATATGCGTTGCCTACCTTTAATAGACGGAGGAGAGGATGCACAGAAAGAAAATATTTTCCCTTTCCATGCATCCTCTCATCCGGAAAGTCCACTTCCACTTCCTATCCTTCCCTTATAAGAAAAGGGTGCGAAGGGAAAGAGGACTAAATTAGGCCTCCGGGACGCACACTCATCAGACGAAACGCGGAATTGCTTCCACTTCACGCCTGTTTTCTGTGTGGTGGTGATATTTCACCGGGCGAACCTGGCCAATTCGTGCGAAGATGTTAAAGCGAGTTCTACCACTCTTATATATGTCATTTAAGTAACCAAATAGTATATATATTACAGTTCAAATATTTGTATGTTTTATATAAAAGAATATGTATACGGAAATCGAAATAACAAATGTAAATTTCCAGCGCGTTTTGAAATTGTAATAAATCTTATGATATCCAACTGCAAGTGTCGCGTCTCGTGCAAACTTACTGCTATTATCCGATACTTGAGCTGTAAATTGCTCTATTCAACT
>NW_013531974.1:0-4289 GCF_000836235.2 Papilio xuthus | reverse complement strand
CAGGGTAGGTGACGCGTTCAGAATAAAAGCCCAACGAATTGTAATCTTTTAAGTAGTTAGTATGGTAATTTAGCGAGGTGCAAATAACAATAATTAATAAATTATACATCATCATCAGCTCACTATACGTCCCCACCGAGGGGCTCGGAGCCTACCCTAAGTTAAGGGTGATTAGGCCATAGTGCCGCTGGCCAAGTGCGGGTTGGTTGACTTCACACATATCTTTGATTTTCTTCTCAGATATGTGCAGGTTGCATCACGATGTTTTCCTTCACCGTAAGAACGTCGGATAAATGAACATATGTAAATCGGAAATCGAAAAACACATTGGTACATGGCGGGATTCAAACCCAGGACCTGCAGAATGCTTAAAATATTGCCATGTTGTTTAATTTTTAATTTAATATTTTTGGCCAAAAATCAAACACAATTTAGTACTCACTGGAATTTTTAAACTAAGATTTTTAGTTTTCATAATAGTTTTTTTTTGTTATTTTTCAAGATAATATTAGTAATTTACATTAAAAATGCTAAATTTTCCAGTGGTTTAACGTGTATCGGAAAAAAACATTGATTTTATTTATTATTTTATGTAAATAATTACTTACGACTCGCTAAATTAACATAACTTGATATATAAAATACGCAAATTGTATGTAAATATACCTACATTATATATTAGTTTAAGTATATAACGAGGCATGTAAATGGAGCGCGGATAACATATAACTAAGTATTAAGTAACAGTTTATATTGTTTGCTTTTGAAACTTGTTTAAAAACTCTCATTCGATTAACCAAAGAACAAATTGAATTAATGAAATTTGATATTCTGATTAGAACAAATTATATTGTATGTGTATTGAAAGATGGACTTTATCTTTAATGGAATAAGAGTGATTTTTGGTTAAATAATAATTTAACAGTCCTGCTTACCCTCTTTTATCAATTGTGTAATAAATGACATTAATGAAATAATATAAAATATTGCACAATTATTCTTAAATAATACAAAAATGGAAAGTTATTAAAAGTTGAGCTTTTTTTTAAATGTTGCCAGATATAAAAAATACGGAATGTTGTAACAATAATAAATAAACTGAGTGTTGCAATGCATTTAATTTTTTAAAATTTGATTTTAAATTAATTTAAACAATGTTTTAAAAAATTTAAAAAGCATTTGATATTTTTTAAAGTAATTAATAATTTTGCGCCTATTTCAATACATTTATTCAATTAGTTGAGTTTCAACAAAAGAGGTTGTATGCGTTTTTTTTTATTTTCGTTACATTGTGGAGAGTGTGTCTAGTGAAAATATTAATTAAGTACAATTAATTTCGATCTGTTTATTATTTAATTGCGAAATAGTCTCTTGTATTTTGGAAGCTTATTTTTTAAACTTGTAATCAACTTTCGTTTGTTATTTATAATTCGAAAAAAAAAATATTTAGTGTCAAATCAAAAAAAAAATTAAGAGGAAGACGAGATATAAAATTTTCAATATTTCTTTGTAATCATATTTTCTATATATTTATTTTATAGATAATTTCATCGTTTACATTTGATTATTGACAATATTTTACTGAATGAAGTTCATTAAATAAAATTTATTTTTAACAAAAATTTCAAATTTTGTAAACCTCTTACTTAACTAAAGTAATTCTTAGTCAAATTACAAATAATTGTATGTAAAATGTCGCCGAATGTGTTACGGCTACTCACATATTTGTTAATTCAGCGCTAAGAGTACCTTAGTGTAGGTTTGTAATACTACATTTACGCTAAGGGAGACTTACCGTGGGTTTCTGAAAACAAAATCTCCGTTTAAAACGAATTGTTACATCTGTTTTGTCATAAAAGCAAGACATGGATGACGATACTGTTTTAAACAGACATATTGGCGTGTAAAATCTACGTTCTACTCAAACGCAGTAGCAAATGGCGCTATAATTTGTCTGTGCGTTTAAAATAAAGATACGATTGTAATATTAATTTTATTTATAATTTTCAAAAAAATACCTTCGGAAGTTGTAATTTGTCGGAAGACGTTGAATACGTCCTGTGATAGAAGAGTATAGTTAGGTCAACTTATTTGGCGCGTGAAGCCTGTGAGTCAGCGTGCCAATTTGTGTTGGACATATTAAATTCGGTAAACAACTACTTATGATTTTTTTAATAACTAATTTCATTGTATATAATGTATAGACTGTATAAATATATAATTGGGCAGCAATTGCATGAGCCATATTAAGTTAGATATATAAGGTGCAAGTTTTGTTGTGAAGTTATGTTACATATAAGTTTATTGTGTTGTATAGCAGCGTTGTCTAGTACCAAAACATAGGGAATAGTTTTTTTTTTCTTTAAGTTTCCGACTGAACCAAATCATAGTAGATATTGTGTTTTAACACTGACGAATAAGTGAAATAAATTGAATCGAAATGTTATGTTGTGTTTTATTTTTCATTCAATTCTACTTGCATAAACAAATTGATTGTTTTTAGGGTTCCGTACCTCGAAAGCAAAAAAAAGGTCTTGACAGACAGAGTGGCGGACAACAAAGTGATCCTATAAGGGTTCAGTTTTTTTCCTATGAGGTACGGAACCCATATAGGATCACTTTGTTGACCGTCTGTCTGTCAAGACCCTTTTTTTTGGTTGTAAAATATTGGTCGCGTGTAAATGAGTTTCGTTACATACCTAATTAACCGACCAATATCGGAAAAGTAACGAAGGTCAACTGCAACTTCGAGTCACACATAAATCTGACGCCTTTCGTTCATTTCCAAAGCAGGTTTCCGTTTATTACGCAGCATATCGTTTGGAATATTATAAAGTATTATTTAACAAGTAGGTAATTAACAATTATCATAAAGACAGACAAGTTCATTCATTTATTAAGGAGTTTAAAAAAAACCAACTCAGTTAAAAAGGGAGTAAACTAAGAACGCACAAAACTTACATTTTAATTGAAACAAAAAAAATTCTTTCTAAAACTTATAAAACGAACTACGAACGCCATACATGACCTAAATATGCACTACCTGTCGCCCGTCACTTCATCCGCATGGAATTAAAAAAGATATCAGTCTATGTCTTCTTCCAGGCTATGACCCACATCAATATCAGCCTATTATGCGACTTGGATGAGTGGCTTGGAGCCTACCCCAATTTGGGGATGACTGTACTATGTTCTACATGCCAAATTTCATCGACATACGTTGTGTCGATCTGGAGATACGTTCTAACACACTTCTACGCGTCCACCTAAACAGTCGCATAATCTTAGCACGATGTGTTTATGGCCTTCATGGCTGAGAAAAAAATAAATGGCTGTACTTATTGATTGCGTTGACTTGAGTATTTTAAATTTCATCTTGATACCTTCACCAGTTTCTGATAAAAGTGACCAAGACATCAAAGTGATACTTAAAGGGTTCCGTTTATTTCTTTCGAGGTCCGAAAACAAAATGTCCAACAATTTATATTTCAAAGTAAAGATCTTTCACTGTTATTAAGATGAATTGACACGTTTTGTTGCTAAGTGAAATAAATCAGTAAGTGAAAGATAAATCAGAAGGACATGCGTTAATAAAAACGTTGCGTTGTCGCAGTAGAGTCGCACAGGAAACTCTAATGGTCGAATTTGCATTTATATGATTAGGTTACGTCCGGCGATGGATTGTACGAGTGGCTGGGAACACAAACAGCGCCTGCGACTATTTATTCCCGCGACGTCGCTTGCACCATTGGAATATAAAGGAATTAGAATTTAATATATAAAAAATATATCTTACGAATGTAAAACAGTATGCTTGAATTCAAGAAGTATTTTTATTAGAAATAGTTATTATACAGTTAATTAAGTATACTTTTTGCAACAAACAAGGCAACTATTGGCATTATTTTGATGATAAATAAACTAATTAATTTTTGAAGATGAAACTATTTGATACGGATTTTTGGTCTTCCATTTAAACACTGACGTCAAATTATTCTTGCTTAATATTGGCGTATTTATGAGAACTGAAATAGATGTACGCATCAATACGTAAGTATTTAGTTAGTGACCAGTAGCCGGCGGCTGTCACACTCCGCTGACCGCCCCCCAAATCTAATTTAGCTCAGCTCGTCTGTAACCGACATTGTTAACTCTTGTCTGCGTGGAAATAAACCTATGTACGGAAGCTGTCCTATAATCAATAACATGAGAATTAAATACCACCAGATGGCAGGGGTTTTGTTCACATGACAACAACCTTTAACTCTTTTCTTATGATATAAAAGCAA
>NW_013531973.1:0-1052 GCF_000836235.2 Papilio xuthus | reverse complement strand
ACGTTTAGCATTTTGTGAGTGATACTTATAGCTTCGGAAGAATAGGTGCTATGAAAGAAATTTTGAACTTTACGAAATTTGCTATAATATTTTTAATTGGTTAAAAATAATATTTGTGTAGTGGGGATTTTGAATATCTTATACGTATTTTTCTTTTCCAATAATACAATCAAATAATCCAATTTTTTTAGTTTCAAAAAAATCTTTTTTTACCATTATATTCCTAATGTGCTAAATATTTTGTTAAATTGCGCATTTAAAATAAATACTCCAAAACTTTTTCCACTTTTAAATTATTAAAAAACCTTTATTTTGGTATTAATAATGCAATATATTTCACATTTTACGTGTTAAACCGTCTGTGAAACTGGTTAATGACAAGGTTCACTTTGTTTAATGTAAATTTTTGTTTCAGTGTCGAATAATATAAAATAAAAATGAAAACTAAAAATCTTTTTTATCTTTACCGAGATGGTTTTCAGCTAGATAATAAAAATGTTACAGGAATAAAAAGTGTTGAAGTATAACCTTGCTACGGTAGAAAAACAACAAATTTTTCCGTCCAAAAGAACCTTATTTTTGGTATCATTATAACATATTATTTTAGATGTATCGTAGCTTTAACCTACAACATACTATTTCAATTCCGGTCCGTCACCAGAAATATCTAGCAGATTGAGAAAATAGACTTCGATCCCATGAATTGATAATTGATAGAGTAGTTATATCCTGTATATTATAAATAGAAAAAGAATGCTTACTGGTAAATAATAATTTCGTACTCAAAAAGAACATAATGTACCACCTTACAATCTTACTAATATTATAAATGCGAATGTTTGGATGGATGGATGTTTGTTGATAGGTATCTCCGGAAATGGTCAATGGATCTTGGTGAAATTTGTCACAGGTGTAGATCATAGTCTGGAAGAACACATAGGCATGTAAGAAAGTTTTTTTATTCGGCGCGTATGGAGCTGGATTGACAGGTATACAAAGAAATGATACAATGGGACTGCGAAATGTTAACGCTCGTACATTTGATTGTGAGA
>NW_013531972.1:0-1482 GCF_000836235.2 Papilio xuthus | reverse complement strand
GACGAAGATTTAGATAACAACAACCTGCTGTGCTAACATTACAAAGAGTGGGAGAACAGGGAGAAGATATGTATTTGTACATTTTCCAGTTTCCAAAACACCTGTACGAATATATATGTAATCTCCTAATCATCATCATCAGCTCGCTGTAAGTCCCCACTGAGGGGCTCAGGCCTACCCTAAGTTAAGGGTGATTAGGCCATAGTCAACAACGCTGGCCAAGTGCGGGTTGGTTGACTTCACACATATCTTTGAATTTGTTCTCAGATATGAGCAGGTTGCATCACGATGTTTTCCTTCACCATAAGAACGTCGGATAAATGTAAAAATGTAAATCGGAAATAGAAAAACCTGCAGTTTACGAGTCAAGTGCTTGACCCCTGAGCCACCGACGCTCTTTGTCTCCTAATACGTAGGTGATATTCGTAAAGTCCATATGATCGCACTCAGAGTATGAAGGAGATTATAAGATTCTCGGATCGCACAAGAATGTGGCAATAATAGAATATTTGCAGATTGTGCATTGGTTATGTTCAGTGACCGAACACAAATCGATATCGAATCGTAGAAACTGTATTTGAATACAACTGTGGTTACTTACCTTTTAACATATTTTACATTTGTGAAAGACAAAATGAAGTATAAATTCTGTATGTCATATATCTATATGACATACAGAATAGTTTAGACCAGTCTTTCCCAAAGTGGGGGGACAGCGCCCCTTGTGGGCGCAGCAGGTCTCAAGTTGCGGGTTATAGTAAAAGTTTCAATTAGAATTCTCCGTTAACATACATGTATAGGTCACAATAATTAGTAAATTTCATTTGAAGTTATAGTGGTTTTTAAATATGTGAAAATATGGGGGCGCTAAAAAAATATTTATTCTCAAAGTGGGCAGTAGACAAAATAAGTTTGGGAACCCCTGGTTTAGACTATCTTTGAACGCCACGGACTTGTTTACAGTAAAAAATAAATTGTAAAAATAGACTACACAAAATAGAAGAACGCGATAAAAGGCTTTTAAGAGTTGGCGTTTTTCATTTCTGTTAAAATACCGTTGTTATTTTCGTACTTAATAAATTACTTAAGAGTAAAACACGAAAAGTTTAGATGTGCCATTAGTAAATCGGATCATTAAGCGCTTTCGGGTTTTTGGCCAAAATGCCATCTAAAACAGTTCATTAGGTGACTCGAGAAAACTCCATTATTTATTTAGGACGTGATAATGAGACCGGGAAGGACCAATCGTGTTTGTGGTAGAGGGTAGATCAGTCACTTAAGGGAATTCAATGTCAGCGAAACGTCGACTCATAAATATTAATCACTAATTCTAATTTGAAACAGATCTAACGTGGTATCAGTAGAATTTGCTGTCTTTGTTAAGTTAGTCAACAAAAGGAAAATTCTAACGTAGATCTCGTTTCTGAACTAGGAAACTAATGTCAAATAACAACATTGTTCATGATATTAATGAACATAGGA
>NW_013531971.1:0-844 GCF_000836235.2 Papilio xuthus | reverse complement strand
ACAAAAGATGCTTCGTGTTATTTAAATTGTTGAAAATTACCATTAACAAAGTCGATAGCGAGGCGAAGGTTAGGTCGATGCGTTCAATTAACCTATAAAACGAGACCTTCTCCCTTGTTCAATAAAACGAAATATCAACAAGCAGACTTCTTATTTAAGGAATTATATTCAAACGCCATAAGAGCTCTATTAAATGTATTAGTAATATTACAAATGCGAAAAGCTTAATGGATCTCTATGTAATTTTGAAGAGATGTAGAAGATAGTATAGAAGACCACGTAGGCTACTAATCAAAAAAATGTAATACCACGCGAATGGAGTCGAGGAACACAGCTAGTGTGTTGCAGAATAAGTCCGTTTCAAGATAGAATCATTTTTATTGACAATATCCTAATTATGTAACATTTAGTTTTATAAAATAAAACCATAGTCGCTTATCAGAAATAACATCAAATTTTCACACTAAATTAATTACTTTTTTTTATCAACTCCGACTTGTTTCATCATATTAAGATTACCAATTTATCAATTTAAAAAGTAATTTTAATTTACTAAGCATCTTTATTTGTTTCCAATGAAATTCAATGTCAATATATTTTTTTTATAGTTTCTAAATGAATATGGGAATAATTTCATCTCGGTGTAACATACGAGCACACAATTTATGGAGAATGGTGCTCTAAATAGCACACACATCCAAGTGACAGCTGATGTATGAACGTATTTCTCTAACGCCAGCCTTTTATCATTCGACTACAAACATCAAATTCAATATTAATATATTTTCTCAGAATATTACAAAAGAAAATAATATAAAATTGATTTATCCAGCTGTTGCCGCTA
>NW_013531970.1:0-684 GCF_000836235.2 Papilio xuthus | reverse complement strand
CGAAGAATGTCTAACATCGGAATTTGTAATGTTGCCAAAGAATATATGAAATTTTGTTTGTATTCACGGAAACAACATTTCGTTAGAACGGAAAAATAACTTCAAGTACAGTGCGGATGTTATGATACGATCCTTTATTAGTCGATGGGGAATATAAAGCGGAAAGTTTTCGAAGATTGCACAAGTAATTTGATTAAGAAATCAAAAACTGTAAAATTTACAACGCAGACATACAGATTGACTTGAAAATAAACAGATTTCATAGCATGCATTGAGTGAAATAATGTACTTTACCTTTTGCAGTATAATGATTTGGTATTTAAAAAGTTTACCGTCCTATAAAGAATGTAATAGTGTTAAATCGTGATATTATTAAAAAAATTACACATATTCGTGTATCTGTTGTTACATTTATTACACTTAAGATACGCGCCCAATGGCCCAAGGCTTACCTACAGCACGCACATATTAAAAGCAGCACTATGTAAAATCATACAAAGCAAAATGCGTCCGGCGTAAACCAACCGCGTACCTTTAAAGATCTATATTTCATCGACGAACATTTGAAAGTAAAGAATTAATAAAGACAATTTATGTTGAGTCTTTAATTTGCAAATACTTATATTTCCAGACAAAAAACAAAAGATTTTTTACCATCGCAGAGAAATAAGTGAGGCTAAAAAT
>NW_013531969.1:0-3358 GCF_000836235.2 Papilio xuthus | reverse complement strand
TTTTATTCATTAAAAAAATGGATAATAAATTAAAGTTATCGGTTCGAGCTATCTCAGATTCGATCGTTCCAAATATTGCATTCCTATAAATAAAAAAATAAATAAAAGTGCGTTACGTTGCGAAAAATGTAATTTCATTTTCCTCTGGTTGATACAGAGCTAACACGTTTTATAGCTTGCAATCTCACCACAAGAGGTGTGACTGACACGCAATAATGTGCCTTGAGCTCTCTGACTGCACTTGTGTCATGTACCATCCTTTTGACGACTTTAATTAATGTCGTGCCAACGAGATATGTTTCCCATATTTCATTTTAATTTATACGACTTTAGCATTTTCTTTTACTATTAAGTTGAATTTATTTTTCAAATAATATTACGTTTTTCAATATATGTGTTAAAGATATTTTTAAGATTTAGGAAGAGATGGATTGCATGAAAGTTGATTAAGAAGGGGGTGATGACGTAGATGACAGTACTACATTGATTTGGACGACGGAAACAGAGAGAGAAATGATGATGTGTTGGCGATATTAATTAGACTTGTTTAGTACTAAAACAAAATTATTATTATTAAGTCAAGGTCTTAGTAGTAGATAACATTAGCTCTGATTTATTTACGAGATTGGAAAGTTTATAGTATCGGGCGCTTGAGTTGGCACATCATAATCCACAAAACTCTTGTGCCCGTCGTGCCAACTCTAGTACTTTTGTAATTGTTGTAATCAATATATTGAAATATGAAACATTTTTCAAATCAATTGATGTCATTTAAAAAGAATCCTATGAAATTGTAAATGAAAAAATACTTTCGTTCACATCGAACATTGGAATCGGTTAATTGAATTTCAATACGGCTTCTCAAATTACTTTAGGTTGTCGCTGCCCATCGAAACAACGCACAGAAGGCATTTGAATTGGCTCAATTTTGTACAGAGTTTTACGTAAAAAACTAGATTAAATTTTACACAGGCATATCGAAATAGCTTCAGAAATACTTCAAGTATCAACTACTTGGTTGTTGATGTATCGTTTTTACTAATAATATAAATGCGAATGTTTGGATGTATGTTGTTTAGATGTTATCTCCAGAACGTGTGTACGGATCTCGCTTAAATTTAGTATAGATGTAGAACATAATCTGAAAGAAAACATTAGCTACTAAAAAGACTAATTTAGTTTTTTTTTAATTCCGCGTGGATAAAGTCGCGGACGTAAGTTAGTAAAAATTTTCATAAAATATAAATTTGCAGTATAATCTTAAAATATTACATTCTGTTACGTGATAAAAATCTAATATCAGTATTTTTGACACGCGAGAAAAATAGCGAACCGACAAAAATATACGCCTAGATCTTTTATCTCGATCCTTTTACATTGTGGCAATTTTTCGCTTTATGAAGCGATACAAGGGGAAATTGCAATTATATTTTATATAAAGAATTTTGCTTTCCTTATATTCAAATTATCTTTCACCCGTGACTCCGTTCGCGTGGCATTAAAAAACTTAGTAGCCTCTGTGTTCTTCCAGACTAAATTATACATCTATGCCAAATCAGGGAGATCCATGCTGTCGTTCTGGAGATATCCAACAAGCATCCAGCCAATCCATTTATAATATTAGAAGATAAATCAAACTTTTTAAAACACCGACCCCTACGACTTAGGGTCCTTCAAGAAGTGAGCGTATCACCATTTCAAAGGCCGGCAACGCATCTGCGTTTCCTCTGGTATTGCTGATGTCCATGGGCGTCGTTGTTCACCTCGGTGTTCCCGCTGCTCGTTTACCTCCTTCTGTTATAAAAAAACACTATCACGTAACAATGACTAAATCTTTTATTCCTCATAGCACTCTACAGAGCTATGTGTAGGAAAGTACTGTCGCATTTTCAAGATACATAGTGTTAAGCTTGCGCATTGCTAGCACGAACGTAAGTTACAGCTCCATAAAGATGATATACATAGGAACACTATTTCCCTAGAATAAAGGTTGTGTTTCCGTATGAAAACGGAAAACGATACATGTTATTAAACAAAGTTGATGTTTGTGATTTCAATCAATGCAAGGCTTTACGGCTTTAAGGCTTTTTAGTTTAAATAAGTGCAAATATAATTTAATATTGATTAAGAGCGTTCACTCTTGTTTATATTAAACACTAACTGTCGCCCGCGACTTCGTCTCACCGGTATTAAAAAAAAACTTAGTGACTAGCCTATGTGCTCTTCTAGACTATGTTCTACATGAGTGCCGAATTTTATCAAAATCCATTTAGCCTTTCTGCAAATACCTTCAAACAAACATCTATCCATCCATCTAAACATTCTCATTTATAATATTAGTAACATAAGGTTATGTTTTTGAATTTTCTACAACAAAATGAAAAACTGTTCTATTTTAACTGTTTTATTTTTGGTATTGAACATGTACTCTGTGTAAACTGGAAATTTTGATTTCGCAAGCGAAAGCAAAGCTTATTTCCTATTCGCAATCAGAATCGAAGATGGGTTTGCGTTATTTCCGTCATGGAAAATCCAATAAAATCATAAAAAGAAAAAACTTCATTTATCTACTTTTTAAGACTTAAATTGTTTTTATTCTTGCTAGTTATACATTTGTTCGAATATTTTCTGCACTCATTATTCAATTAATATGCATTCTTCGATGTCGGAGCGTCGGTGGCTTAGGGTCAAGCACTTGACTTGCAATCTGCAGATGCTGGGTTCGAATCCCGCCATGTACCATGTTTTTCGATTTCCGATTTACATTTGTACATTTATCCGACGTTTTTTACGGCGCAAGAAAACATCGTGATGCAACCTGCACATATCTGAGAAGAAATTCAAAAATATCCTAAAGATAGCCGAAACACCCTTAACTTAGGGTAGGCTCCGAGCCTTTCGGTGGGGGCCTATAGTGAGCTGATGATGATGATCCATCCTTCGATTCCTACATGATTCGCAAAATTTTAAACTACAATTATATAATCCTTGCTTTGCATCACTTTAAACTGGCATTTGGTCTTGTCTTTTGAGTTACTTTCACACGAGAGTTTTCAGTTTTTTGAGGACAATACTTAGTAATGCCCGTTCTATATTTGATTTGAACCTCTTTGGTTATATGATAGAATATTTTACAGTCAGCTGCATAAACATGTTTACAATTAATTTATTTTGTCAAGAGTGGTAGAACCCGCTTTAACATCTTCGCACGAATTGGCCAGGTTCGCCCGGTGAAATACCACCACCACACAGAAAACAGGCGTGAAGTGGAAGCAATTCCGCGTTTCGTCTGCTGAGTGTGCGTCCCGGAGGCCTAATTTAGTCCTCTTTCCCTTCCCACCCCTTTCTTATAAGGAAG
>NW_013531968.1:0-1741 GCF_000836235.2 Papilio xuthus | reverse complement strand
AGCCGTCGCACGCGACTACGTCCGCGATAAATGAAAAAAAACTTAATTAGTTACCGGTAATTATTAGATTTTTTTTCACCTTATAAACCCTCCATAGACCTCCATGAATATTTCAAGACAAAGATAAGATTAACGTTGTTCCGTTCCCGAATTTTAGCGACACTAACGAACAGAACGACTAGAAATTGATTGTTATATATGTATATAATAGATTAATTGAAACTTTTGCTTAGGTTGTTAGAAATTAAAAACAGTATATACATTGAAAGAAAGTTATATTTTTCTAAAGAAAATAATATCGAAAAAACACTATTTCCGATTGGCTTATTAAACTTGGTAGAAAGTTTGATAAGCTATTTGAGAGCTGTTCGAACTGCACGTAGAAATGCTTTATAAAATGCAGCGTAGTGATTAAAGTTTGTTGAGAAAACATACGTCAAAAATGCTCTGAGTGCAAGAAAACTTCGTGTCGAAATGTTATTATTTTGACAACCGTTCGGAATGGCGCGAGTGAAAAGTCGGAATTAAAAGTTCAACAAGAATCACTTTATGTACAATGTTTTCAAACAACGATAGTATTTTAAATTGAATGAAAATGTAATCCTAAATTTACTGTCTACCAAATGTAACATCATTTAGTAGATAGTAAATAATGTTTCACTTCGTACTTAAATATGAAGATAGGGTTCAAATTCTAGCACGAAGCAGGCGTGTCTTTAAGGAGCGGAAATTAAAGGCTATTGTCGAAATGAGTTTTCGATATAGGGGGCGACGGGAGATGACTACCATGCGATGCTGCTTCGATAAAACTGCGATGTAGCTCGTTGTTTATGATGAAGTTATCAGAATAATACTGCGATAAGATATTTTGATATATTATTTAATTTAAAACTCAGCTATCAATGGTTTTCTGATAGATGAAACATGAAAAAATAAGTACATAAAATTTACTTTACTTTACAATAGATGGCGTTGCTATCTAAAAGCGACATCTATTGTAGTGCATGTTAAACTTTATGCTATTGTTTAATAACTCAATTTTATTCTTTAAAAATATTGATAACATGAGTTTTTATATAGTATTATGAGTATAACAGAAGGGGGCAAACGAGCAGCGGGAACACCGATGTGTTCAACGACGCCCATGGACATCAGCAATACCAGAGGAACCGCAGATGCGTTGCCGGCCTTTGAGAAGGTGATAATCTCGATTCTTGATGGACTCTAAGTCGTAGCGGTTTTGAAATACCGCCGAGGACAGACCATTTCACAACGCTGCTGTGCGAGACAGGAAGTTTCGCGCAAACCGCACGGTTGTGGATTGCCAGCCATCGAGATGGTGTGGATGGAACCTGGCGGTCTGTCGTGTCGTCCGATGACGGAACTCGGCGGCAGGAATCGTTCCAAACAATAAGGTTATTAAGACACTTAGATATTTTCAAATTATGGATTCTGATTGTTAGGCTTTCGAAAGTCTATACAAGGGACGTAAGGATCCGTTCTTTAAGGCGAATCTATTTGTAGTATTAATTATTTTGTTGTCGTGTTGATTCCTAGTGACTATGGTATACGTATTATTCGTATTTTGATTGCGTCGTGTATCAGTTGCATTAATCACTGGCCAGCTGCAGAGGACGCGACGCGCACATCCGCCTGTCACTGCACAGAGTAACATACCGGCAGACAGATCTTCATATTTAGACATACATAAATTACGTAGCGTCTTCAGAGACGCTCCGAG
>NW_013531967.1:0-674 GCF_000836235.2 Papilio xuthus | reverse complement strand
TTGGTCCTCGTTCCAGGACCTATGAGAGAACGCTTTCAGTCTGAAGTTGCAGCTATCGGAGCGCAATACGAACTTCAAGTTGAAAATGTTAAAGAGTAAGCACAACGAAAAAATTTTGCATGTTTAATATTAGATTAATTACATGAAAATCCTGACATGAACTTCAAAGTGATCTAATCTTTTTAACGGTCAACACAATGAGAAATTATTTAGTTAACGTTATTTAATTGTATATTTATGGTTTTTCAGAATAGTTGACTTGGAAGAAAAACTCTTGGCGACAGCGGCATTTCATAAAAGTAACAGGCCCGGCCGACTTTCCTTTGACAAGATCCATCGTTATGCAGAGGTATGTTCTAGAGGTCCCTTAAATAAAAGGGTATCTTTTTTAAGGCAACAAATAGTTTTACTTTGGAATTAACCCTAGAAATTAATTTAATTTGATATTATTTTTATCATTTTTACTTTTAAGGTTAATGCCTATCTCGACGAGTTGGCTGAGAAATACGATACCGTAACTGTGGTATCTGCTGGCAAGAGTTTCGAAGGTCGTGACATAAGATACTTAAAGATTTCTACCACCAACTTTGAGGTAACTTGAACAATTTAGAGACAGTAAAATAGAGCACGCTAAGATGTTATCTGCCTCTCGATGTTTCAGGATACCAATAAGC
>NW_013531966.1:0-1117 GCF_000836235.2 Papilio xuthus | reverse complement strand
GATATATGCAACACTTTTCAAACTACTGCCTAATCCGACCTAATTTACGTAATAGATAAATTATCAAACACGATAAAAGGGTCATAAAAATTTAAGTATGTCAAATTAAAATATTGCGTTTGAAGTGTTATTTGGATTATATTTTTTATTTAGAACTGGAAAACCAAAAAATGTAATCATTTTTTTTTCTCTCTTTATTTTTTTAGGGACTTTTGTTCTTTTGAACATGTTAGTCCCATAATCAACAAACACATAATCAATCAACTTAGGAGCTAATTACAAGAATACAGTAAACAACACAAGCAAGCGATATAAAATAATAAAAAACAATGATAATAACAATAACAATATATAACAAACAAAAATATTTACACTTAATTAATATCTATAAAGCCTTTAGCACCATATTTCGGACGTCGTCTGCTAAATCCGACAATGGTTGGGCCAAAGCAAACAGAAGTTCGCCAACATTGATGTAATCATTTTGTGAGGATGAATAGTACTAATAATTACTAACGTTCAGTCCCAAGGAGAGAACCATAATTAAATGCTAATAATAATAAATTAATATAATAATAATAATAATAACACAATAATGCCAATCGCCAGTTAAGTAAAAACACAAGGAAAAAAACCTCATACATTCTCAGTAATTAATTAAATTTGACTTGAACACCGGTTTAGATATCCTTGTCAGTCGGTATTGTCAGTATATGATCGTCTTGAGGAATGTCTGTGTCAAGGACACATAATTGTGCTATAGCTAAATAAAATCTTTTAAATACTACTTTCTAACGATCGAATCTTAAAATCCATCCGAATATCTATTGTTTTGTTTGAAACGGATTATCAAATTATTGGATCCATCTAAACTAAAGATGTTTCCGTCTATAGTGACCTTAAGGTTGGTTAAAATTTAAACCAAAGGAGTTAAAAATTTTAAAATACCGCTGAGAAGCAAAAATTATTAGAGACCTAATATTGATTAGCTTTAAACGCCGGAGATAAAGATAAAATATTAATAAGTCAAAAACACTTACGCTTTAACATCGTTGACATGTACAGTGTAGGCAATATTCTGATCAAGTAGTTCCCTCAGGAATTGGTCATTGTGTTC
>NW_013531965.1:0-2411 GCF_000836235.2 Papilio xuthus | reverse complement strand
ATACAAATCATAGCTGACGATGTATGGAGAGCTGTATCAGTTCTTGCTGAAAATTTGTTATAATTTCAATGAATATCTTAGAAATGTTATAGTTAATTAGAATTAGTTTAAAAACATAATAAAAGTCACATTCAGTTGTTTTTTGGTTTCGAAGGTATGTCTTATTTTAGATTTGTCATAATAAATGTGAACGTGGAAGTGAGGGAAATAAAATTCTAAGTCGATTATTCAGATATTTTAGTTAAACCAAGGTCGTTAAGAAAGTTTTTTTAATCGTCAGCAAAATTTTCTTTCTTGCTTAAGTTCTGATTTGGACGAAAACTCCGATTAAAGCATAATAATGAATACCTCAATTAACGCTCGCCACAAAACAGCTGAAGTTTAATTAGAAAAGCCTATGAGCGCTCACTGCTAAAGGGTGTTGGTTGTTGTAAAAAGTTTGGAAAAGTTTATCGAGAAAAACTCTAATAATGTGCTAAGAAAAAATTCAGGAACATCCTATGATTGCAGACAAAATTACTAATTTTAATAACAGCGCCATCTATTATATTTAATATATCACATTTAAATAATATAAAAAATTACATTTGTAAGGACTTAATTACAATGTAATATAAAATAAGCACTCGGCTTTTGTATCAATTGGTTCTTAAATTTTTAATCATACTCTATTTCAGGAATTGCATAGATTTGTTGTTTATAGGGTTCCGTACCCGTAAAAAAAGGAACCCCTATAGGATCATTTTGTTTAGTTTAAGTAAGAAATGGTTTATAATACAAATTAATAACAAAACTAACTATCGCCAACGTCTTGATCTACAAAGAAATAAAAAAAACTCAATTAGTAGACTATGTGCTCTTTTAGATTATGTTCTACATTTATGCCAAATTTCCGCGAGATCCGTGCTGCCTTTTTTTATATCATAAGGTGGCAAACGAGCGAGCGGCCACCTGAAATCGCTGAAGTAGCGAAGTGACCGTTGCCCATAGACATACGCAATTGCATATGCGTTGCCTACCTTTAAACGACGGAGGGGAGGATGCACAGAAAGAAAATATTTTCCCTTCCCATGCATCCTCTCATCCGGAAAGTCCACTTCCACTTCCCATCCTTTCCTTATAAGAAAAAGAGTGGGAAGGGAAAAAGGACTAAATTGGCCTCCGGGACACATACTCATCAGATGAAACGCGGAATTGCTTCCACTTCACGCCTGTCTTCTGTGTGGTCGTGGTATTTCACCGGGCGAGCCGGGCCGATTCGTGCGAAGATGTTAAAGCGGGCTCTAACCCTGTTGGAACTTGGCCTTTCTGGAGATACCTTCTAACTAACATCCATCCATCTAAACATTCGCATTTAATATATTAGTTAGACCATCATTCCAGCAAAACATCTAAATACTAATATTAGTAATCGTGTTCTTGATTACTTTCCCCCTTATTTAATAACGAAAAGCACATTCCTTAGACGTAATCAATAGTACTTAGGCAAAGTTAGTCAACTTTAATATAGATAATTTGAAACCGGCCGAAGTTCATTACAACTTTGAAGTTAGAATTAATTTAATTTCCGCTTTGGTTACATCCGTTTTAGTTAATCTTTGTTGAACATCTAAAGGAAATGTTGTTTTGATATATCGATATTGATTATTTAAATCATCACAGACTGGATTAAAATTTTCTAAAAATGGATACACGGTTACAACAGTAATCTACAACTGGCCAGTTATATGCCTAATGAACCTTCGCGCGACTCTCTCTGCGTGTAATTAAAAAAAAACTTAATTAGTAGCCTATGTGTTCTTGCAGACTGTGTTCTACATCTATGCCAAATATATTTTTTTTTTATATGATAAGGTGGCAAACGAGCGAGGGGCCACTCGAAATCGCTGAAATAGCAAAGTGACCGCTGCCCACAGACATACGCAATCGCATATGCGTTGCCTACCTTTAATCGACGGAGTAGAGGATGCACAGAAAGAAAATATCTTCCCTTTCCTTGCTTCCTCTCATCCGGAAAGTCCAGTTCCACTTCCCATCCTTTCCTTATAAAGAAAAGGTTAGGGAAGGGAAAGAGGACTAAATTAGGCCTCCGGGACGCACACTCATCAGACGAAACGCGGAATTGCTTCCACTTCACGCCTGTCTTCTGTGTGGTCGTGGTATTTCACCGGGCGAGCCGGGCCGATTCGTGCGAAGATGTTAAAGCGGGCTCTACCACTGTTAAAAAAATTTCAGCAAGATATATGCAGTCGTTCTGGAGATACCTTCAATTAAACATCCATCTTTTCATCCATTAGTATTAGTAAGATAATTTGCATTCTAGTCATAGTCATATTATAAAGGCAAATGAATGGATATTTGTTAGAAGGTATCTTAACAAAGGCTGCATAGATCTCGCTGAAACTTAGTCT
>NW_013531962.1:0-2813 GCF_000836235.2 Papilio xuthus | reverse complement strand
ATTAACGAGCTGAGGGAACTAAATCGATGTCGTTTATATTTCAGTGGGAACGGAACTCGCAGCTCGCAGCGCTTTGTGCTGCCGCTACATATATCATCAAATTCAACCTAGATTCGACACGCTTCGATAAATGTCTGAAAATCGGTCTCATTTGTGGATATTTTAACTAACAAATAAATTGCTCGATTTATCTTTAACTAGAGTAGTTGTAGTCTTTGAATGAAAATACATAGTTGTATAAGTCTAATCGTGATGTTTTAGTTCAGTCAAAGATCGCAGACGATCTGAACAAGCGAGTTGAACAGGATCGATCAAACGACGTAGTCAGTGGTTACCTCAAACACATGATAAAAGATTTCACTGGTTCATACTCTTTCCGCCGCAAACAAAATTTCTTTAATTTTCAAGAACCTATAAACATCAATTTTTAATGGATTTTGATGATTTTTTGCGGAGAAAGTTTAGAAGTAGCAAGCCAGTAGCGCCGGACGTTGTGGAGAGAAGCAAGAACAGTGTGTCGCTATTGTGGCAGCCGCCGAGTGCCTTCGTCTTCCTGGAGCACCGGCTGCTGTACCAACTGGAGAGGAGAGACAAGATACCGCCTTGGGAACTCGTCTACAGGTTTGTCGAAGTTAACTAAACGTATTATAGCAACAAAAGAACACTTTAATTGATACTTCGGATCAGGAAATATAAGTGATGGCATTGTTCTACAATTACTTTTCATTGTTTTTCAGTTATTTATAATGCTTGTGTTTCCACTCTACGGAGATTAGTATAAAAACATTTCGAATCTCTCATATTCTCTTTAAAAACGTAGTGATACCAACATGTTACAATACGAGCATCATGGCGGACTAATTTCGTGGTAACTATTTAACCTTTAGGAATAAATTACATACTTAATTTATCTATACTGGTAGTCGCCCATTGATCGAAATACGACCATAATTATTCATAATCAAAGATTATTTTTTGATTAAAAATAGTTTGCACTTCCACTTCACATTAACTCTGTATCGAATTAGCAATTTCCTTAATAAGTTGTACAAAACTTTCGATTCACTAAATAATAATTAGTATAATATGCGTGTATTTTAATTCAGCGGCGGTAGAACATCAAAAACAATAGACAATCTTCCTCCGCGACATCCGCACAAGTTCCGGCTGCGAGCAGTGCTGCGCGCCTCCGACGTTGATGCTTTGTCCTCCGCCGCGCTGACACACCACGGAGACGTCAACACAACTGTTACCAACATTACACAACTTGTGGAAGATGTGCAGTGCGCCGATGAAGATAGTGAACAAAATCGCAAGGATAGGTAAAGATTATTTTACCTTCATTCACGAATTTCTGAGAAGTGCACCCTAGCCAAATTAATGACTAATAACATTGTACCTAACCTAACTTAAACAATTTTTGCCACATCAATGTTTGCCGGATTTTTGTGTGGCAACAAACATGTATTTTTCTGTTATTTTATTAACCAGAAGCTGTCTGGTGTCTCAATGGTCGGAAGAGACATGGACGAGCACGGAGTCTGACGGCGTGTCGGCCGTCTGCTTCTGCATGGCAGTGCGCTGCGGGTACATCAAACAGGTCAGTAGTCGGTTGTTATATTATTCACTCAATTCACAAACACCAATAAATTTATTAAAAATGTTCGTTGCAATCTCAATGGCATAATTGTAATATATATTGTGTCGTTCCACAGCTGCAGGCGATGTTAGAGGAGCGTCCGGAGCTCATAGACATCGTCCCCAGTAACGGCCTCTCCCCCCTCGCCACCGCCGTCAGGAAAGGTTGCTTTTAAAATCTAAATATAGCACTACACATACAGATTGATATATACTGAGTGATTCTGTCATTAGATAGACTAAGCCAGTGAAGAGTTTAATTCCCGTTTCCTTTTTAATTTGTAAGGTGACGTGAACACGGTGCGGTTCCTACTGCAGGCCGGGGCGGCGGCGGGGCACGCACTCGCCGCAGGGCAGACCCCACTGCACCTGGCGGTTCTCGCCGGACATCTGCCTATCATTGACCTTCTGCTGGACAATGGCGCAGACTTAGAGGTTTTTTTTTAAAAGAAGGAATGTATTTTATGTATGTTGCAATTGCCAAAATAGTGTTTCTATAATGTGGTGAATACAGACACAAGACATTAACGGCCTGCGCGCGGAGCACTACGCCGCGGACTCGGGCAGCGTGCAAGTTGTGAGGCACGTGCTCGCTCATGGCGGAGACACCAACGTGCGCGATCACAACGGCTGGACGCCGCTATTCAGAGCAAGTTAGTAACAATAATATGTTACAGTACTTCAAACGGAACATCGTTATATCGCGTCCGGCAAAGTCATCGACAAATGTTAGGGTATGTCGGGGTAGTCACACATATGGTTTGTACTGTAATATAACTCGTATCATGACGTCAGTTTGTCAGGGCGCGAGCACGGAGCTAGTGGCAGAACTGGTGGCACGCGGCAGCGATGTGACGGTACGGGACCGTGCGGGCCTGGCGCTTCTAGACGCCGCCCGCCTGCTGCGAGACCAAAAGTAATCTCCACATAAGGACACGGATCTCATGATCTGTAATAAAGTGAACAAAGTAGCGCTTGATACGATCCCATCTGATGATGCGTAATCCATAACTTAAACAAAGAGTGCGATAATTTTAAACGACCACAAACGGTTGTGCGAATTCGAAAATTTTGAAAAGGCATTCAGTTTTGTAGTGCTAAAATAAGAAACAGAATGTTGTGTTGTGCAGCGGCAAGAGACGCGAGTCGGTGCTACGTGTGGTAGACGCGAGGTA
>NW_013531961.1:0-1843 GCF_000836235.2 Papilio xuthus | reverse complement strand
TAAGTAGAATTTAAGGGATTATCTTAAAACGCTTTTTATATTCAGTTAATTATTTGTTCAAAAAACGAGACGAGAAGAAAGTTTTTGTCTCATTCACGTAACGAAATAAACGATTTTGTGACGACCTTCTAAATTACACTCTAAATTACTATAATTTGTTGAATAAAACTTTCATATTAAGTTAGGATTCCACTACCAAAAACAGTGTTACAAAAATGATATAGGTACCCATTCCCCAATCCTTCGTGTTTCTATATAAAATATTTTTGAAGTATATTCTCACGGTTGGTTTCTGATTATAAGGCCTTGTTCTGGACTGAGCGTTGTGATGGCAACACTCTTAACGGCACACGTGTTCTGTACGGAGGCGGTTGTAAAATAATATAAGTATTAACCACAAAAACCGATCGCTCACTTATATACGAGCGTGTCTCTATTACAATACAATTTTTTATATATCTAAAACTAGCTATCGCCCGCGAATTCGTCCGCGTGGATATATAAAAAACTTCATTAGTGTAGCCCACCCATCCATCCATCTAAACATTCGCATTTATAATATTAGTAAGTTAAATAAAAAGCTTTTCAAGACATGAATTCGAAAAAAAAATTAAAAAAAAATGAATAAATAGTATCCTATGTCCGCCTCCTGGCTCTAAGCTACCTCCTCACCAATTTTCAGCCATATCTTTAAAGCCGTTCTTGCGTTATAAATACTGTAACTAACACGACTTTCTTTTATATATAGATTAGCTTGTATGTACAGTCAGCGTCATATAGATCGTCACAGACAAGATATGCAAATATATAGGTACATCAAAAGTAATCAATTATATCGGTACAACAAAAGTCCTCAAAATAATAGATACATTCACCCTGCTCAAAAACATCGGTACATACACAGCGTCAAATATATGAGTACATGCAAGGTGCTCAAAAATATCGGTACATTTGACAAAATTGAACTCTATCTCTATATACTTGTGATACAATTTGGAATAAACTACTTCTGTTACATTCATTTGACACTTCGTATTAACATTATAGGTTGTCCGGAAAGTTCGTTCTGATTTTCGATATAAAGCTTACAATAGACTGTAGCTGAAGTGGATTCATTTTCGGATTTCCACCATTATCAAACGTCACAAAAATTTCTATATTGTGAATAATTTCACTTCAATGGTTGAGATAAAAACTAATTTTTAAAATTTTATCCAATAATAAAAGACGTTTTAGGTATAGAGTCGTACCAATATAATTTAAAACCATTTCCAAAAATTTAAGAGGACAGGGTTTCAATTTTCCTTATAAAGCGGCACGAACTTCCTGGGCAACCCAATATTTTTCTTCTCCTGTCATAACGCTTAAATATATTATAAAAGTTTGTCACGCCGAATATGACAGATACGTAATAACTAATATCAAATTTTGCCTTGTCACAATATATACTAGTTTGGCGCAGTATTCTAGTATGTTTGCCGTAATATGTAAGTTTACCGGTTCGAATCTCAGGCTACTTTTTTTTCATTTTATCAATCACGTGGTTATTTTTTCATAACCAGTAAAAATTTGGTAATGTAAAATTTTGCTCGACAATTTTTTTGTATAATTTTCGCTGTCGGGTAGAAAGAAATTTAAATAAAGTTAACAACAATTAAGTCAGACCATCGTGGTTGAAGTGAGTGGGCGGAGCGTGGATTGTCTTTGCGGGTTTTAAGAATGGTACGCGCGGAAACTATACGTACAAGTGTTATCTACATATGTGTGCGCGCCCACGTACACTGGAATGTTTATTGCAATCGACCAAAAATTTGATGTAGTTTGGATATTGACATTCAGATTT
>NW_013531960.1:0-887 GCF_000836235.2 Papilio xuthus | reverse complement strand
AATTAACTATTGTTAATAAATTGTGTTAGTAACTTTAACTTGCGTCAGTTATTTTGATTAACAGAATTATCGAGTTACATTTATAGAAAGTATTTAATAAATGCGAATGTTTAGATGGATGGATGTTTGTTAGAAGGTATCTCCAGAACGACTGAACGGATCTCGATAAAGTTTGTTATATAGAACATACTCTGAAGGAACACATAGGCTACTAATTATGTTTTTCTTTAATCCCACGCAAACGTAGTCGCAGGCGACCGCTGGTATGACATATATTTACATCTAAATCTAACCATATCATAAAATATTCATGTTACCGCAACCGATAAATGAACCACACACACATGTTTCGTTTGCTTTCTAGATTGACGTTTTGAAATATTTCGACTGACCAATATGTTTCAATAAACTTTATCATTAGTAATTTCACTCAATTTCGTTATATTAATCATGTATGCTTATTATGAAAACAACAATAGCTTCTATGCGTCGATTAAAGGTAGGCAGGTAGGCAACGCATCTGCAATTGCAGATGTCTGGACAGCGGTAATTTTTCAACGAATTTAGTTAGTCGCTTGCTCGTTTACTACCTTATAAACTGCAAAACAAAACATAAAAGCTTAAGATAATATCGAATAAAAATATCGAAGAAAACGTTACAGCGAACTGCCCTTTTGTCATCAAAGCGCAATCCTACAATCCTGTATAAAGTTCGTCGATTCAGTAGCTGCAGTTGCTCGACTTTACATTTTCACTGCGACTGTAAATGAAAATTGTACAGCTTCTCTTTGTTAGCGAAAACTGCGGTTACAATACAGTTTCCTATCATTAATTGAAGTTACGTTATTCTGAGTTATATTAACATATATAATTTACTTCCAAAAGAC
>NW_013531959.1:0-2670 GCF_000836235.2 Papilio xuthus | reverse complement strand
CAATAACCCTTTATCAATATGAAATAAAAAAAAAACAATACAACTAACAAAGATTTTAAAGAAAAATAAAATTGCCCAAGAAGGTGTAAAATTTTTAAGTTTTTAAAAAATGCAATTTATTTTTTTTAATACCCAGAGGGGAATTTTTATTTTATTTTTCTGGTGACCCTTGTGACCACCCCTATCATCCCCCTTCCTATGTACGTAACCTTTTGGGACACTCTGTATACCTACAAGATATTGCTATTAGATACTTAATTTTTAGACCTAAGGACGTAAAAAACGTTTTTACTTATTATTCCTGCGTTTTCCAGCGGAATGGAATAAGGTAGCCATTCTTCAGTCAGATAAAATAAATACTACGTTCAAAGAATTAATAAGTGAACAGTTAATTTGAAATATCTTGAAAATCCTTTCCTATATCAAATCTTTTTATCTATTATATTTAACAATATTTAAATTTTATATTGAACATTTACATCTCTTATGAAACAGTATTTTATGTACGTATTTATTTGTCATCATTTCTTTCAGGTGCTTCTCAAAATATTTATTATTATTTTATTAAGTTTCATCTTAAATTCTGATATAGCTTAAGATTCTTTTCAGATAGTTTTCTTCAGAGTAAAACATACAACTCGAGGCCATCATTTAACAATTTTTTTTTTGATATTGCGAAAGTATTTATTATAATTATTGTAATTTCTATTATATTATAAAAATTATTTAACTCTATATTAATTATTAAGTGACTAATTAATTAAACTACCAAAATAATACTATAAACTATATGTTAAAACTAAACCAAACTAAATAATATAAAAAATCGACCCCAAATCGCACGGTAGGGTTCCCAAGAGGCTGGCGGCATTTCCCCGTTGGATGGCCAGACTCAACCTTTGGCCGAAATGCACACCAGCCCTTAGATCCCTGATGTTTTTTATAACTATATTATATATTGTATTTCTTCATAACATAATATACTGAGATATATAATATTCAAATGATATTATATATTCAGCTATGAAAATATATTTGAAAGATATTTCTATTGCTTATTTATATTGTAATGGGCTTTAAGTATTTAAAGATAAAATATATTAGTTTGTTGCATGTATTTAACAATGGGTCATATTATTATGAAAAATGGTATAAGAATTAAATACTTTAACAGTAGAAATTGGGTTTAAAATAAAAACAAAGTTTGTAACAATCTTATTAATGTCGAGACACGTCTAAACCTGTTATTCTTTTTTAAAGAGAATAAAAATAGGTGATTCAGAAGTTCTATATATGCATTGAACCTGGATAAGTAACTAAGGGAACACGATATTTTTCTGACTTATACAGGTTTCTCTCTAATCTGAGTACCTCGATGTCGACAGTTGGGACCGGACAATAATTTTAGCTTATTTAAGTTTGCTTGCAAACACAATAATATATTTTTCTCCGTGTTTTACAGCAGTCAAATCTTATATAATGATTAAGTATTAAGCAAGAAATGAGTTCAATATTACTCCCAAACTATTCCTAAAATAAGTTTTTTTGGGCGGCGCTATGCCGTCCTCCTGCTCCCCTTGGCATGTTGTGGCCAGTGACTTTAGGGTTCTTTATTAAAATCATAACTTTCTTACACTAGTTACTTATTAAATAATACATAATTCCTTACTGCTACTTTAAAACTTAATAGTATACAATTTAGAATTAATATAATTTCTATCTATTTACAATTTAAAATTTCGCCTAAAATAAGTTACAGTATTTTGTTTGACAGTTGTCGTTGTAATTTTCTTTGTACTAAAGTTAACTATTTCTAGTACGTAGAGGGTTGGGGGGGGGGTCATTTTATATTATTCGATGTATTTTCATAACAGCGCCATCTATCGGTGGATTTTGAATATATTATTTTCACTTAGGATTTATTTTGTTAGAAATAGAATTTATAAAAGATATTGTTTTGCTATATAATTATGTTAAATAGAGCTTAATACATGGTTATAGGATCTGATGGATACTTTTTGATGCTAATAAGATTTTTTTAGTTTTCTATGTTAATCATGTACGAGGTTTATTTTAACTATACTTTTCACAATAATTATTGTCTATCAATTTCTAATCCCTGCTTAAAGTTTACATAAGTATTAATTTAGCAGGTGAACGGCAACGCACGCGCTGTCGCTGCGGGAGCAGGAGTACCGGTGTTAGGGGCGGGTGCTCCGGCAGTTCCGCCTCGTGAAGCAACACGCGACGCCCCTCCCCGACCCCCCGCACTCGATGTCACCAGGGACCAAATAGATTCTATTAGGAAATATCAGGTTAGTGCAAATTATAGTTTGATTTTTGGAATCAGGTTTCTTTACACTACAGGTGTTTTTTTCCGCTGGATACCACAAAATACATATACAAAAATTATAGTCATGTTCTTAAATACAGTTAATTAAAAAGTAAAGTAATATAAATTCTAGTGCATAGGATAAATAAGATTTTCCATACATAATTGCAATAGTTAAAGATTCTTATGAATTAAGTACAAGAAATTTAACATAACATTTGCTATATAAGTTAGTCTTGTGTGTTGGTCCGCTAACCGTGGGTTTCTGAGTACCAAAATAATTGTATAAACATAACGTCATCCTTTCGTCTTTGACAAAATGGGGTTTTTGGTCTCAG
>NW_013531958.1:0-2921 GCF_000836235.2 Papilio xuthus | reverse complement strand
TATGTTTTAAACAGAGATTTCGGTCTTAGAAACCAACGAAAAACCGTGTTTTATTGTTTTTAAAGCTTATTGTATATGAGCTGGCAGAAACAAGCGTAAAATTATTGCAACATATTTCATTTCATAATTCTATTATCAAAATTAATTTTAGCGAATACTTACGACACTATTGTATAATTAAAAAAGATCGAATTTGTGTAAAGTTTGTTCAGTGTAGGCACCGACGACATTTTTTTGGATATTTTTATACTCCAACCTTACGAAATAAATTCTCTTATGCAGAATTTCACACGAGTGCTTATAATTTTTTGCCTAACTAATACCACCATGCTTGTGACATTACCCGCGTATCCTTTCCCACGGCGAGGGCGTCGCGTCGCCAAAATGATCACGTACCCGTCATCGATTGCCGTCTCTTAACTCGGGTCAGCAATTCTCTAGAGTACTTCAAGTGTAGTGGTGCTCATCATTTGGCAAATAACTACCTCAATAGGGAATATCCTGATAGGCGACATCCGTTCTTGAGATTATCGTGTGAAAAAATTGTTATGAAGTAGCCATTCCTGTTCAATTTTATGAAGGTCTAGCTGTCGCCTGTGACTCCGTGCACACAGAATTAAAAATGCATATGTTTTTTTTCAGACTATGTTTTATATCTGTGCCACAATTCATTAAGATCGGTTGAGCCGTTCCGGAGATATCTTCAACAAACATCCACTCATCCATCCAGCCATCTAAACTTTCGCGTTTATAATATTAGTAAGTTTATAATATTAATAAATAACGGGCTCAATCTGTGTGTCTACCGTTTGTTTAGTGAAATGACCGTTACCGTATTACGCATCCATTGGCCCGCGCCGGCCGCATCGCACGTTAGGATAAAATGTATTTACTTTGTCTTTCTATGTAAAATCATACAAGCAAACTAAAATCCGTTGCGAGCAGTGTGTACGGTGCTTCCAGGCCGGGTTAATGTACCTTTAGTGTAACACATTTTAAAGAGACCAGAGAGAGGAAACCATTCTTATACGTAACAGTGATGTACCAAAATAATGTGTCGTGTGCTATCAATGACATGCGATTGGTTCGCCATCCCTAGTCAACTTTAAAATGATCATAGCGGATGACTGATAAATGAGAAGTTCAATATTTGTAGCACGACTCGCAAAGAGATATCATTTATCAATTTACCTCTTGATACATATGTCATGCAGTTTCGCATGTAGATGAATTGTTTTTCTACGAGAGGCTGTGCCGTGGTTGGGCGCCGTGGGTGGTCCCAATTACACGGCCCTGTCCTTCGCGGCACACATAACTTTGCGTCATTAACAATATTTACAAGAACTATGTTAACTAGATTTAAATTAAATTTATAAGCGATCATACAAAGCGTAAAACATATACTTTTAAATGTAGAGCTCAAACCAATAATGCTGCCAAGCCTCAATAAATTGTAATTGCTAGTCTAACTAGGTAGGTGTGGTTGTAAGTACATTTTATTGTGACCTTCTGTTATAACATTTTCGTCTATGCTTATTAGTTACATTGTATAGACAGACAACAAAATCTAATTCGTTGGGCGTAAATCAAACTAAATTATGACAGCCCACTAGCGCCTCTCTGTCAACGTCAAAAAAGTATCATTAGATCCTTTTAGCACTATAACTGATATTTCTTGTTTTGTGTATTATGCAATTTACTACTTTCATGAAGGTTCTACATATTTTTTGATAGAACTTATTGCGACAGTAGCGCCCCTCTCACCAGATCTCTATCATGTTCCAATATCTCCATCAAATATTTATTTTGTTGCTTAAAGTTTGCAGTTCGTGATTTAAATAAAACAAAACAAGTAGAAAACAGAAAGTTTATTTTCAATTTTTCTCATCCAAATAAATACAACTAGAATGCTTAAAAAGATTTCACAAAAAACGAAACAAATGCAACAACTTTTATTTTTAAACACTAAAAAGTAAAAGCTAATCAAAATAAATTATTATTTTTAATTTAAAATACTTTGTACGAATTTTCTTACGAATATAAATTACATAATAAAAATATAATCTTAATTATTTTATGTACAAGAATCGATACACTAATAATCTCACTTTGGTAAACTGTGGTTAATGAATTACATATATTTCTGTTGTCGTAAATATAAAATCTTATCAAATATTCCTTAACATTTTTCTTAAAGCTAAACTATCTTAAAAGGCACTCATTCAAACGTAACCTAAGTAACAAAGAAAACGATAATTTGAGCACAACACACAAAATAGCACACACAATTAAACTTAATAGAAGTTAAAGAGGTAATCAACACAAAATACTTTTATAGAAAGTCAAAAAAAAAAATGGAAATTTAAAAACCATTCAATCATCATCATTCAGTCTCGGCTCACGGGTAATAAAACTTCCAATAGGCTTATTTAAAAATAAAAATGTTAAGATTAGACTCTACAGGCAATAGCTCAAAAAAAGCGATAGCTTGAGCAAAGATAAGGTTGAACAAAATTACCTCTACAAGTCGGTCCCCAGATGCATAACATAACGATATAGGTAACATCTAATATGGCTGTTAGGCTAATGTTCGTTTCCATATTTTTAACGCTGTTATTTTCATAAGGAATGAAAGAGGTAACAATATTTTACGCATTTTTACATTATCTCCTCTTATTTCTCTATATTTATAGAATAAATTATTGCTAGTTTAAATAGATGAAATAGTTGAAATTAAAATAGAATAAACCCACATCAAAATAGAAATTTATAAGAAAGTAATAACCGGGAGTTTATGAAAAGATGAAAGATAGGTGTGACGAAATGTTTTATATACAGACTTTGGTCTCAAAAACCAACGGTAAGAAAAATAATCTAAAAAATTGTCATGCTACGGCGAAAATGAACTGTCACATGGTACA
>NW_013531956.1:0-3490 GCF_000836235.2 Papilio xuthus | reverse complement strand
TTGACAAACATCCACCCATCCATGCAAACATTCGTATTTATAATATTAGTATAAAGTATGATATATATAGTTCTCGTGTCAGGTTAGTTACCATATTCCTCCGACATGGCTGAACAAGTTTTTATGAAATTTTATACGCATATTCGGTAGATCTCAGAATCGGCTACTACCTATTTTTTTTATCCCACGCGGACGGAGTCGCTACGGAGTCGGACAGCTAGTACTAGTATAGATATGTATAGATAAGTATAGGTAGTCAGTATAGATATCACATTTGCCCCAGCATTAGGCGCGCCCGGAGACTTTCACCTCTTTAGAGAGAGAGAGAGAGAGAGAGAGAGAGAGAGAGAGAGAGAGCTCTTTAGGAATCACTGGTATAGTGGACAAAAAGAAATGTAAGAAGGACTAAGGTGTATCTGCTCATAACCGACACGAATCAGTTAACAGATGTGGGTGTGAAACTAAGATTTTTGTGTGATTGTATTATATATTTTTATGTGAATGTGTGAGGAGTGGCTTGAGGTATCACAGGACGGTGCCGAGTACATATACACCAAACCAAACCGGTTGTAGAGTAAAACGACTTAAGCCTTGTGTAAAACATTAAAATGTTGCCTATAATGTCGCCCTGTGGGTTTATATTGAGACACAAATATTTTATTCATATCACGGATTGCGGCGGACGCTTTAATTTGATTTTGTTTATCATTGTGTACCTAGTTCAAGAAATACTCAGCCACAAGCCATCTGGATGACATTCGATCACATACAATTGTGACCATGAAGTTGTAATCCTTGATATAATTTAACTTTACTCATTCTTCATTCAGAAATCAAATATTGTCGGACAAACAAACAATACTAGCTAATTATGATAGTTAGTAGTCGTTTTTCGTGGTATTGGGCGTTTCAATCATTTTGTCGGCTCAAGATCTGCCGCGGCTTGCGCAGTGCCCCTTCACTCCACCCCACCCCACCGCCACCTCACCGCTACACCTAATATTGTGTTGTACACAGCGACTCCTGAGACGTTCCGAGTCGCCGAGATTTTTGAACGCGTTAATAGGTGATTTGGCAACGCACCTCGCTCGTCGTGTCCAGGCGCGAGGTACGACTTGTAACAGTGTCGCCGCGGCTGGCTAGCGCGACGGACGTGCGGCGATCATGGCGCAGGTGACAGTGCAGCAGGGCCTGCTAGAGGGCGAATTGCTCGATGCGATCAGCGGGGACCGCCGCTACTACAGCTTTAAAGGCATTCCCTACGCCGCACCCCCCATACAAACTCTTAGATTCAAGGTAAACAAACAATTAATGATTATTGCTATTGAATCACTTTTTGATTACTTTAAAAACATGGAAAATAAAAACGAACTATAGTTTTTAGTAATAGATTTTTAATAGTAGACTATTATTTCGATTTATTTCGCTTTTTTATATCATAAGATAGCAAACGAGCAAGCGGCCACCTGAATTGCTGAAATATAGCGAAGCGACTGTTGCCCATGGACATTCGCAATCGCAGATGCGTTGCCTACTTTTAATCGACGGAGGAGGGGATGCAAGGCCGCGACTCTGTCCGCGCTGGGTTAAAAAATAGATAAAAGTCGATTCTTAGATCTACTGAATATGCATATAAAATTCCATAAAAATCGGTCAAGCCGTTTGGGACGAATATGGTAACTAACGTTGTGCCATCACCATGTGTTCCATCACTGTAAGAATGTCGTATAAATGTGTAAATGTTAATCGAAAATCGAAAACCATATTGTTACATGTCAGGATTCGAAACCAGGACCTGCAGATTGCAAGTGCTTAACCTCTGAGCCACCGACGCTTTTGTATGCTGCAAATGAAGTAATAAAAAAAATATTTTATACAAAATACACAAGATTTTTTTCTCAATTTCAGGCTCCACAACCCCCGCTACCGTGGACTGGTGTACGAAAAGCTAACCAACACGGATCTCCCTGTCCTCAAAAGGACATATTTACCAATGAACTGTTGGCTGGATCGGAGGACTGCCTTTATTTAAACGTTTATTCGCCGAGCTTGGAGCCCAAGGCACCACTGCCGGTAATGGTCTTCATCCATGGCGGTGGATTCAAGAGTGGATCGGGCGACGTGGATCATTACGGACCGGATTTTCTTGTGTGTCACGACGTTGTAGTTGTCACGATTAATTACAGACTAGAAGTATTAGGATTTCTTTGCATGGACACAGCTGAGGTTCCGGGAAACGCCGGCTTGAAGGACCAAGTGGCTGCTCTGAGGTGGGTCAAGCATAATATAGGGAGTTTCGGTGGCGATGCTAACAACGTGACGGTGTTTGGCGAGAGCGCGGGCGGCGCTGCCACTGCTCTTCACGTGCTCTCACCGCTGTCGCGAGGCCTCTTCACGCGAGCGATCCCCATGAGCGGCGTGCCCTTCTGTGACTGGGCTACTAGCTTTGAACCTAGGAGGCGCGCATTCGTCCTGGGGAAGCAGCTGGGATTAGAAACCACCGATCCGCAGGAACTTTTAGAGTTTCTCCAAAACATTCCAGTTGAAAAATTAGTCGATACCAATCCTTGCGTATTAGTATCTGAAGAAACGGAATCCAGCAATCTGCTTAAAATGTTCCATTTTGGGCCAGTTGTTGAGAAAGACTTTGGGCGCGATCATTTCATAACAGAAGATCCCGCAGTAGCAATGAGGAATGGTCGAGTGAACAAAGTGGACGTTATGATAGGATATACGAGCCAAGAATCGTTGATCCTTTTGAAATATATTTTCACGAAATTGGTCAAATCCTACAACCGATATCCCGAAATGCTCGTTCCTAGAAAGATTTTATTGAACTGCAACGCCGGAACCGTGATGAATTTGTCAGACAGAATTCACAAACAATACTTCGAAGATAAGCCCATTAATGAAGACCAAATCAAAGGATTTGTCGATTATGCTTCTCATTCCACTTTCACTTACAACATACACAAATATGTTAACCTTTTGCCTAAAATCGGAACAAGGATTTACATGTACAAATTCTCTTGCATCTCTGACAGATGCATTTACGGAAAAGAAGGACTTAAGTATGGTATAGTTGGAACATCTCACCTCGACGACCTGATGCATTTGTTCGACCCGAAGCTGCTCAACCTGCCGCTCGACAAGGACAGCTCGACATACAAAATGATTAAACAAACGTGTCAACTTTTCACGAACTTCGCTAAGTACGGGTGAGTTATCACTTATCTAGTGACAGCGCACATTGCAAGCAATACCAATTTAAAAACATTCGCAGAATCATTCACGGCTCATGATGGATTTGCGATATTTTCATAGCCAAGTTCAATGTTTGTAGACCAAAGTAAATGAAAGGAACATTGCATTTCAGCAACCCGACTCCCGACAGCTCGCTCGGAGTGAAGTGGGCCGAGTACGAGGAGAGCACCGGCGCCTACCTGGACATAGCGGAGCAGCTCACGGCGGGCACGGGGCTCGACGCCGC
>NW_013531955.1:0-1563 GCF_000836235.2 Papilio xuthus | reverse complement strand
TATTGTTTTTATTCTATTAATAGTGTAATTTGTATGAGAAGACTAATAATTAGTTTATTATTACGACAATTGTTTATCAATTGTTCTTACTAATTAAATAACACCTGACGTACTTTAGATTCATTCGATTGTTTTATTTTACCTTGTATGTATTGTATTTCTGAGACCTAAATATCGTTATACTCTCATTATCTTTGTCAAAACAGTGATAATATGTTTTAAAGTAGGGTTTTAATCTCGAAAACATGCTATTAATAAAACTAGGCGTATAATTTCCTACTACTTGTCTTGTACAATTACTTGAACTTCAATTAACATAGCATTATAATTTGTAACAGTAATCTTTATATGCAATACTAGCTGTCGCCCAAGACTCCATCTGCACGGAATTAAGAAAAAAACTTGATAAATAGCTTATGTGTTATTCCAGACTATGTTCTACATCTGTGCCAAATTTTAGCAAGATCCGTTGAGCCGTTTCCAAGATACCTTCTAAACATCCATCTATCTAAACATTCGCATTTATAATATTATTATAGTAAGATTGCAGCACTAAGCACTTGAACACTTCAGAACACTACACTACAGAGACACAAACATATCAAACATAATAGTATTCATACAAGAATCCCATAGAAATGCTAAAGCGAATTAAATTCAGTTCAAAGTAGCGGATATGAGATGTAGTAACCATTTAGTTAGCCCTTTTGAATACAAATTTATAAATGTATATCAAATTATTAAATTAAAATTTCAATGTCATTCGCCATATTCTAGACCCGTTGTTTCGCGACGTGTGCAGCAGGCAAATGCGGCGGCCATTTTATTTCTTCTCACTTCCGTTTCTACAGGAAGGACGTGTACAGTTACTTTCGCGCCAATTGCATAACAATCGCCATCTTGCGGAAGGATGCCAACTATGGCGCGCTGACCTGAATCCTCTATGAATTTTTACTTATTTTCATGGCTGTAGTTCGTCGATAAAATTTTAACTACGTTTTATAATAACGGTAATTAAGTGCCTACTGTTTATAGTAACAGACGTTTTACTAATTATTTGCTATCAAAATTAGTCCAGCCATTTCGGGGATATCCGGAATATAAGCGAACTTGCGGACAGAGTAACAGACAGACAAATACATTTTAACTTTATAAGTATACTATAGTGCTTTACAAGTAAATATAAAACTGTTTCTCGGGCTCAGTTTTAATTTCAAAGCTATTATAAACCTTGACATTTTTGAATGAATGTTTTCGTAGCATGGACCTGGCCATAAATATACGATATTATTTTGATCACGCGACTATATATCAAACATGGTTTACTATAAAACAAATTTACATACAAATAAAACTATGAACTGCACTTATAACAAAAAAAATCTAGTAAACAAACCTATTTAAGGTTTGTTTCGCGAATACGTGTTAAAAACTGGCATCAACAGTTCCCTCAACATTACCATACCGTACCAGAGATGTCTCAAAAGGGAAGATAAACACACAAGTATTATGCAACGGTGACTTCACTCCATTTGGGGGCAATGGATACCAATATACGTCGTA
>NW_013531954.1:0-1610 GCF_000836235.2 Papilio xuthus | reverse complement strand
CCCCCCCCCCCCCCTGTCGATGTAACTTCATAGTGTAAAAACTAGTGCATAATCCGTAAAAACACACAATCACGTTGAAGCTTAATAGAACCGCAGGAATTTCCGTGTCAAATATTGCTTAGTTCTCTATGTTCAAAACATGTCTTAGTTTTTATATTATATCCATCTTATATTTCGATCTAGTAACATAAGTACCTTGTAGACGAAAAGAGAATTTTATTTTTTTAATTTTCACAGAGAACCTACAAAAGACCACTTACCATCAACGTCCACATCCAGCCAGGAACCAGAGAGTAATAAATCCAGTCAATCGCCAATGGCAAAGAGTATGCCAAAGATCAACCTGCCAGGGGGTGCTATGCTCTACCACTCGGGCGTGTTGGCAGGCGTTGGCTTGGATGGACTTGGCACTAACTTAGGACTCGGCAACTTGGCAATGGGATACCCGCATAGTTTCATATTAGGTCTTGCCAATCAAGGACAGGAAGGTGGTAAGTATCTTTTTTCTTTATGGTAGATATGTTTATCAATTGTTTAAAATATAAACATAGAATAAGAAGAGTTAAGACCGAATTAACACTTATGTTAACCTTTTATAAGGCTGTGATAGTTGGCTGGAGTCTGAATGGAGTAAACAAGAGACAGATCTTCTAACAGACTATTTAGCTATTAAAAAGATGAAGGAACTCCTTTGAAATGTCTTTAAGTTGTTCTAGTGAGTAAAATGAAGCTCTTTCTCCTAAGCGTCATCATCGGGGCAGCCGCAGTTCATCACGATCCCGCTGTCTATGGCGATGGCAGCTGCGGGTGCGGGAGGTGGCGGTTCGGGGGCGGGGGTGGGCAGTAACGAATGTCCTGCCTCCAGTGATGACAGCAGTGAGCTACAGGACCTTACCACTACAGACAGGAAGAGCCTATAACTACGACAATGGTTAGTCAATGACTCATAAGTCCCAACTGTTAGGAAGGAAATATATATGCAAAGGATCTATTGACACCTCACTAGTCAAAATCGGTTTATCCTTTAGACTTCAAGAGCTCATAATGTAATCTTACTTCTTACTAATAATTCAATGTGAATGTTTGGATATCTGTTAGAATATATCTCATGAACGGTATAAGATCTCGCAAAAATTTGGCATAGATGTAGAATATAGTCTGGAAGGTTACACAGACTAATTAAGTTTTTTTTTATTCGTGTGCGGACGCGCGTTTGGCATTTATTTTATTTATACAAACTCACAAGCAAACAAATGTCTCCAAAGGCCGGCAACGCATCTACTGTTCCTGTGGTATTGATGTCCATGGGCGTCGTTGAACACCTCGGTGTTCCCGCTGCTCGTTTGCCCCCTTCTGTTATAAAATTAAAATAAATGTATTTTTTTTGTTACAGATGCAAGGTGTAAGGATAACTTGAAAGTTAAATATCTCTTTGTTATCTACCAAAGTATGGATGTTGATAAGAAGCAATAATTAGCTTGTATTGTATTGTAATTCATATATTCCATACGCTTGCCAACATGTAAGGTTATAACGAACAAGTCAAGTTTACAGAATTTAATTTATTATAATTATTATAATGAGTTTTTATGTAAAAAGTTTCCATTGCC
>NW_013531953.1:0-4732 GCF_000836235.2 Papilio xuthus | reverse complement strand
CGCTCGTGGCCTGAACGGGATTGTCTTAGAAATACGCGTGGCGCTCAACGTGTTAAATAACTACCACAGTACACTTTCACCTACAATACAATATTTATCGGTAACGTTTAAATAACTGGTCTAAGAGCGATTTAGAAAAAAAAATTGCATGTTCAATTATTACTAGTGTTTTGTTTTAATAACAATAAAAAAAGTTACCTATACTTTTTTTTGTAGTCTTGAATCCTGTTTGTACAGCCGCCCCGGCCATGTGGCATGAAGTATACGTGCTTTTAGACGTAGCCGGTATCAAATTGAAGCCTAATTCTAAACAATTGAAATACAATAATTAAGTTATGTTTTTATAGAAGTTTATATTTGTTACCAGGGTTTAAGTTTCTATAGAGGAAATAATATGCAGCAAGCTAACATCAGGAAATAATACGGCCCTGTTATTTTTTGGTACCTTTAACTCAGGGTTGGCTCGGAGCCCCTCAGTGGGGACGTATAGTGCTCATGCTCATGATGTTAGTTTTTAAGGTTTAAATAACTGAAATAATTAATAATCAGTATTGACGCAATTTTTGTCATTTTATTTTAGTTTCAAGAAATACAGAACGATAGAAATATCACCGTCCATTAAAGAAATTCATACGGTAATGATTAAAAAAATATATTTTGCTACGTTTTAGTACTTAAATTAAAATAACTAGTACTAACCATTATCAATTCCCAGTTTGTTGTACGGCGTCTGTATTGATTGGGAGAGTCCGTGAAGTGATGTGAATATTCCCACCGATGTGCTTAGAACCCTTCGAGACTTTGCATCTATCAAAACAGAAATTATAAGACGTTTCAATAAGATTTTTCGGTAATGACAACTAACGTTTATGTTTCGTACAACTAACCATAACCACTGTAATCAACATTAAAAATTGTCTTCAATGTTTGGAAACTGATTCGTATTGAAAAGCGATATTTTTGCTTTTGTTTTAACTAGCCATTACGACTCCGTCCGCGCAGAAATATTTATTTATTTATTAGACAAGTACACAAAACAGATAAATTATGCAACATTAACCAAAATAATACAATATACAACAAAATAAAACTGATAATTTATCCAATAACAGGTGTACAACATTCATACAAAACCAATAAGTATAAAAGCCAAAAAAATAATATACGAACAAGTCAAAGAAAAGAAAAAAAATCTAACAATATATTTAGGTCTGTGCCTCTGGAAATTAGTTTTTTGAATTAATAAAAAATACATAATAAGTAGCCTGTGTGTTATTCAAGACTTTGTAGAATCTATGCCAAATTTCAGGCGAGATCCATGCAGCCGTTCTGGAGATACCTACTAATAATCCACACATCTAAACGTTCGCATTTATAATATCAAAATCTGGATGACCGAGTGTTCGGTATTTTTTTTTTAAATTATGTTTTTTGGAAATTATATTTCAGTACGAATTACTAATAAAATGATGAAATATGAATAATATTATTTATTTGAGACTACTCAAACGCCTTCTTTTTGTTATTTTTCTTCCAAGTTTATGTTTAAGTTGATTATCGATAAAACACGAATAAAATTACATTTTCTAATAATGATTCCTAGCTAGATCGATTTATCGCCTCCGAAACCCCCTATATACTAAATTTTATGAAAATCCCTGAAGCCGATTCCGAGATTCCAATTATACAAGAATTGCTCATTTAAAGATATATGATAAGATTAAGATTTCTCACATCATTTTTATATGTCCTGATAAATTGTAAAGCGTTAACCTCAAGACCAATGAATATCCGACTCACCTGTCCACCGAGTAATCTATCTTTCCGACCCATTTCGCACAAATGTATGAGATTTCATGAATAAAGCTTGGAAAAAAATGGATAACAATTTACTCGCGACGGGCCAACGTAATTACATTGTAGGAAAATCGTTTCCTCTGTGTTATTATAATGACTTTCCGAACGTGTTCATGGTGAAAGGCCGATTAATATTTAAATACACCTTTTATACTTGTTTTCATTCAATTTGCTACTAGCAGCCGCCCGCGACTTTGTCCGTGCGTAATTAAAAATAAACATAACAAGTAGCCTATGTATTCTTGCAGACTATATGTTCTACATTAAAGCCAAATTTCAGCGAGATCCATGCAGCCGTTCTGAAGATACCTTCAAACACACATCCATCCGGCTAAGCATTTGAATTTATAACAGTAAGATAAGATGGAGTGAATCACATACTTTGTTAGCATGAAATTTCACTTGCAAAATGCATGTAAGAAAAACATATATCACGCGTAACATAACCTTGACCCATTAGTAGATAGGTTAGAATTAAGTTACATACGGATACAAGCTTCTTCAAGCTTACCTCCCTCTACCGTTTGAATATGACTAAATTACGAAATTTTGGAGTGCCAGCGATATAGTCGAACCCGGATAAGCGAGAAACCTCGAAGCAAGAGTAATTTCCCGGTCCCGATGCACGAACTCCATGAGCCAGAAACTCGAGTTAGAACAAACTTCAATGATCATAAATATCGCTATTCCTTGGATTCTCGCTTATCCATGTTCGACTGTATATACAATATTGTTATCTCTGTCTATTCTTATAGTTTTTAATTTAGATAATATTAAAAATGTCAATACCATGTCCAGTGTTATCGAGAACCACTTGGATTGCCACTCCTCTCTTCGATGGCGCGACTTTAGGAGATCCAGACGAAGAAGAATCACTGGAATCTAGAAAAAAAATGATTAGCCACGAGAGAACATTATTATACTACTAGCTGTCGACTGCGACTCCGTCCGCGTGTTTGTCTAAAAAAAAAATTTGGGGTGGACTACCCTTAACATTTAGGGGGATTAAAAATAGATGTTGGCCGATTCTCAGACCTACTCAATATGCTCACAAAATTTCATGAGAATCGGTCAAGCCGTATCGGAGGAGTATGGGAACGAAAATTGTGACACGAGAATTTTGTATATAAGATTAAAAATTTACTACAAATGATGCTTGAATTGCAAATATGCAAAGCATATGCAGAAAGTATCTTATCACTATCCCTCTGAAACAAGAGACTACAACATGTTTTAATGTTAATGTTTCTGCAGTGTAAACTCAATAAAACATTACTGTATGTGGGAGATTTGTCTTCGAAACCCGACTGCTTTTCAAGATCTCGAATGAGAGCGCTCTTCACTCCCACAGGCTTGGAGATAGACTGCTCCGTCATACTTGTGCAATTAGTCGCGTAATCCGGATGAACGTCTGTGAAATTATTGACAATTATTTGAAATTAATAAAGATTGTAACACAATATTTAATTTGATAAGATAAGTCCAAGAAAGTATGGATGGATTGTGGGAAAGAGGATATGCGTAAGAAGGTGTTGAATTCAGATATGACGGCTGATAGAAATGTATGGTTGGATAAAGGCAGTTTGATGATGATGATGCTATAATCAAACCATTCTAATTTTGGCAATAGATTGTTAAATTAGAATAAAGATAAATTGAATAACATTCAAAATATTCAACCAAAAAAAGAATTTATAATAATTTTCAAGCTTAATATTTCGTATATTTAATATATCATACGACACATACATTAACAAAACTGAAACGGGTCATCGGCCGATTTACATTACACGTTTTTGTCATTACTTACGCTCTGATGAGGGGATAAATTGTCGAAAGGGTGGTGTTTATAGACGGGGGCAGTAGCCTCATCATTTTCGTACAAACCATTATTGCATACATATTTTAATTTTCTTTTTTTTTCTATATAAATTACTATAAAATTATATATGACGATTATATCTCTTGATATAATAAAAATAGCTATAGTTATTTATAAAAATAATCTTCCTTTCAAAAAGTACAAGGCAAAATTGCAAGAATAAAAAATTGCGACCGTTAAATTTCTTATATTAGTTTTCACGAAGTTGACATGTAGATTAAAACGAAACTTATTTGTTTAGACTTGTATAATAACACTGCAACTGCTTTTTATATAATCTATAAAACAGGAACTAATAAATTACCTGCAGTAAAACTACGTTGAGATCGATGTGAGCCGCCATTGAAGGAATATCTTTGCACTAATCCTTGAGTTGACACGGCTGGAACAACAATTTCAATTAAAAATCTCGTTTCTTAACTGTCAATCACTGATTAATTATTGTTTTTCGAATGGAATTATTGCTAAATAACACTAAAATCATTGTTAACTATTTCAGAAGTGCAGTGCCAATGTTATAGAGTATAAGAGAAAGTTTAAAAAAATATCTTATCGAATATAATTTTGATTAAAATAAATTTAAAACGGACAATAACTTACCTTTGTGCACATGGTGTGTAACTGGGCCTCCACTAAAATTGCACGTCTCAATTAAATTAGGTGAGGACACAGCTGAAAAATAAAGAAATTGCATCTTTATTTATCTTTTATTTGCCGTTGTTTATAAATTCGAAAATGGAACACATTTTTTTATAACAGAAGGGGGCAAACGAGCGGGAACACCGAGGTGTTCAACGACGCCCATGGACAACAGCAATAGCAGAGGAACCGCAGATGCGTTGTGCCGGCCTTTGAGATAGTGATAAGTTCGCTTTGGAATACTTTGAGATGGATTGAAATATATTTATATACTGTATTTATATACTATATAATAATATATGAACTTGCCTGCGTCTATATAGATATCGCATATGTTCGTATTTGTATCCCTGT
>NW_013531952.1:0-1023 GCF_000836235.2 Papilio xuthus | reverse complement strand
TAGTACACATTTTAGTAACTATGGTATATCTGATGTATGTGACACGTGAACGAAGTTATTGTACAGTCAGCGTCATATAGATCGTCACAGACAAGATATGCAAATATATAGGTACATCAAAAGTAATCAATTATATCGGTACAACAAAAGTCCTCAAAATAATAGATACATTCACCCTGCTCAAATACATCGGTACATACACAGCGTCAAATATATGAGTACATGCAAGATGCTCATAAATATCGTAGCAGACACAGCGTCATATGTAACGAAGCAGTCAAGGTGCGCAAAAATATCGGTACATTTGACAAAATTGAACTCTATCTCTATATACTTGTGATACAATTTGGAATAAACTACTTCTGTTACATTCATTTGACACTTTGTATTAACATTATAGGTTGTCCGGAAAGTTCGTTCTGATTTTCGATATAAAGCTTACAATAGACTGTAGCTGAAGTGGATTCATTTTCGGATTTCCACCATTATCAAACGTCACAAAAATTTCTATATTGTGAATAATTTCATTTCATTGGTTGAGATAAAAAATAATTTTTAAAATTTTAGCCAAAAATAAAAGACGTTTTAGGTATAGAGTCGTACCAATATAATTTAAAAACATTTCCAAAAATTTAAGAGAACAGGGTTTCAATTTTCCTTATAAAGCGGCACGAACTTACTGGGCAACCCAATATTTTTTTTCTCCCGTCATAACGCTTAAATATATTATAAAAGTTTGTCACGGCGAATATGACAGATACGTAATAACTAATATCAAATTTTGCCTTGTCACAATATATACTAGTTTGGCGCAGTATTCTAGTATGTTTGCCGTAATATGTAAGTTTACCGGTTCGAATCTCAGGCTACTTTTTTTTCATTTTATCAATCACGGGGTTATTTTTTCATAACCAGTAAAAATTTGGTAATGTAAAATTTTGCTCGACAATTTTTTTATATAATTTTCGCTGTCGGGTAGAAAGAAATTTAAATAAAGTTAACAACAATTAGGTCAGACCATCG
>NW_013531951.1:0-1101 GCF_000836235.2 Papilio xuthus | reverse complement strand
TTTCCCGGCAATCATTCTAATTTTTCTCACCTTTTAAAGCTTCCTTAGACATTTCAAGACTAAGATAAGACAAATCCGTTTAACCGTTCTCGAGTTTTAGCTAGTCTTTCTAATCTTCGTAAGATACCCTGCCTTTTGGGGGAAAGACAGGGTTATGTGAGATTCTTACTCTCTATAACCCCCTCGGTGGCCAACCTCAAGTGCGACTGCGAGGGTCCCGGGATCTCCCAAGGAACGAACGAGTTTTAGCTAGACTAACGAACAACAATTGATTTTTATATATATAGATTAGCAATAGATAGGATGCTTAAGATTTTCTCCAACAAATACTTTAGTTATAACAAATGTCACTTTACATGTATTTTTAAAGTTCGTGATTTTCATCTTACATCCAACCTGTACTGGGTCAGCGTAATTGACTATAGCCTAGTCACCCCTAACTTAGGGTAGGCTTCGAGCCCCTCAGTGGGGCATATACTGAGCTGATGATGATGATAGTATGTCTAAAATTTCATTTAGTTTATAAGAATACTTGATTATACGTTATAAAACGGTTTATTTGCAGGATATGGGATTTGAAACGCGGCTGTGAGCCTCTAGAGACCATTCGCCATCACTCTGAGTTCACATACGGGCTGGACTGGAACGCGCTGCGGCCGCATCAACTCGCCGACTGCGGCTGGGACTCGCTCGTGCACGTCTTCACGCCGCGCTCGCTCGCCGCGCTCTGAACGTGAACTAGTAAGTATCAACACCATACTCATGACATTGCTTTAGTTATAAACTAGTCAATACCAACACTATACTCACGACTAACACTATTGAGCTAGTGAAATACTAAATCCTGTCCGCTTCTTTACTCTTTTTTATAAGGGTTCATGAAGAGGGATAAGATTGGAATATATATCAACAAAAAAATCATCCTATCTCCTGTCTAAATCAATCTATTAGTAACTTATTTACCTAGGCAGCTTAAAGCTAACTTACCCCTTTAAAATCCTGCTCGAAGGACCAATGAAGGTATTGAAAATGATTATTTTTTCAGGTATTTCATTCTGCGCAATTGGTTATAGTGTTTATTATAATATTAGAAGGCTGTGC
>NW_013531950.1:0-672 GCF_000836235.2 Papilio xuthus | reverse complement strand
AAAAGCGTTTTGTAACTTAAGAATTTGTACTTGATTGAGTTGTCAAATTACAACTTAGTTTTTACGATTAAGTAAATAGTTTTTTTTAGGTTATAAAAAAGTTCACGACAAATTGCGCCAAATTAAAAAATTGCAACAGACGAATTGTTGTATTTTGAAAATAGGTCAGGATTAACACAATTGTTTAGATTGCGAATGAAATTATCATTGTTTTGTTTTGCGCAACATTTAATTTAAAAATTAACAGTATTTAAGAAATCCCAGCAAACACTACACACTGTTGCACCAATGTTGTTAGCCTGTATTTCATACAAATAAGTTTTTATTCTATTTGTTTTTTTTTTAATGAATGAAATAGCGCTCGACCAAACGATCACGTTACATATTAAACTTCATCATCAGCTCACTATACGTCCCCACCGAGAAGCTCGGAGCCTACCCTAAGTTAAGGGTGATTAGGCCATAGTGAACCACGCTGGCCAAGTGCGGGTTTGAATTTCTTCTCAGATATGTGCAGGTTGCATTTCGATGTTTCCTATAATAATTTTAGTTATTATCCTATATTAAACTTAGTAACTTTTATTTTCAAATCGACAGTATTTTAATAAATTCATAAATTCCAAATCAATAATTTAATTTAATATAATAAAGGTTAAAACTTTTTACATCAGC
>NW_013531949.1:0-996 GCF_000836235.2 Papilio xuthus | reverse complement strand
ATCTTGCTGATCCACTCCTTGACCGCCTCCGTCTCCGGCTGCGGCTGCATCGTGTTCGGCTTGAAGAAGTCTGGGAAGTTCCTGTTAAGGTCGTACCTCCGCGCGTTGTGCCTATACAAAACATCACATCAATTCAAACTGATTTTCGAACGTAAACATTTGCCAATAAATGTATAGCCGTTTGTTTCATCATATATTTAACTGTATATTTAATAGGTGAAATTTTGCTTAGCTTTAGTTGATAAAACATTCAAACTGTAATAACAGCACAGTTTACGTATTCAAATGGCGTAACATTCGGCTTTTATTGTGTTCATATGTCAAGGCAAATACTATTAGGCTACCAGGTGATGGACTAGGCAACTTGTGCAATATTTCGTTCCAGTTGCGTTAACGCTTACATTGACAAATAATTGTTATTGTTATGAATGAACAGATGATGTTAGAATTGTGCTTACCGGCCGTATTCCGGCGACGTTTTATCCTTTTTGCTAAATATGATGAGTCGTTATTAACGGGCAGCAGTAGGGATAATAAAAGTTTATATTTTATAGTTCTTAAAAACATATTAGTTGTAAGGAAAAAAGAAAACAGAATTTCGTAATTTATGTGTTCACAATATGTATCTTTATTGTTTGTTGGACTAGGGAATTTTTCAAAATCTAAATTTAAAATTCTACGGTTGATCTAGGACAATGGTTTAGACTTGGAGCGCGGTCCCATTGTTGTTATCGGTCTAAAACCTATTTTTATTATACCTCTACGTCAGTTATGCTTATCACAATGGCAGAATAGGACTGTGGTTACAATTCTTATTTACAACAGTACTTAAATATTCACGTAGAAACATTTACAAATCGTGTTAAGTATGATTTAGGAAGTGGTTTATAAGAAAAGTTATATTTGATACTGTTTTAAATATTACCTGCCAACAATGGTGCCGCATTGACCTTCGTTAGAGTTGGCGAAACCATCAGGATTCATAGACGGCATCAG
>NW_013531948.1:0-843 GCF_000836235.2 Papilio xuthus | reverse complement strand
TCGTCCTGAGTCAAACAGATGATCAAGGCGTACATTTTCTTATGGCTGATGGTGTAAGTCAATGTATTTTGTAATAAACCAAAAATTCAACCTTTTAATTCCACTTAAACCAACCATCTCATTTCAAACTCATTGATGTAAGCATGTCGGATTCTTTTTTTTTATGTTAAATATTACTTTTAATTACGTTTGTATTGATAATTATTTTTTTGCAGGGATTTTCTGTAGAAGGGCAAGAAAATATACAAGAGATCCTCTCTAAGCAGCTCTATTTGTGCCAATGTATCGCTGCCTTGATGCTCGTGCGGACAGGCGGCAATTTTGTGGTGAAACTGTTCGATGTCTTCACGCAATTTAGCGTTAGCCTCATTTATATTATGTACCGATGCTTCGAAAAAGGTAATTTTTAAACTGAAACAAAATATATGTTGCTGGTTGAAATTCTTATTTTTTTGGATAGTTTTAGATGTATTTGTCACCAGAACGAGTTAATGGATCTCACTGAAATTTGGCATATATGTAGAACGTAGGCTACTTATCGCGGGCGGCCAAATTGTCATCTTTGTCTGGATTTTCACTTATATTAAAGTTTATCAATTTTCGACTGTTTTTTTTCTTTTTCAACATATGTGATTACTGGTCAAGTTTGCACTGTTATAATTTTTTAAAATTAAATTTTTAAGCATGAATACATTTTATTTTAGTGTCTATTCATAAGCCGGTTACTTCAAGACCTGCTAATTCAGAAAGATACTTAGTATGTAAATGGAAGAAGTCAGGCACGGAGTCAGTGGAACAGCATCTGTTCTCAGTCAACTCCATGCTGTGGAGAGAGCTGGACAA
>NW_013531947.1:0-1407 GCF_000836235.2 Papilio xuthus | reverse complement strand
CAGCGCCGCCCGCCACACCACGAGACAGAGACAACGACAGCAGCGCCTCGCGCACCACGCCCGCTGTCTGACAACATACATTATATGTATTTTAATTCTGTTCTTCAATACAACCTCTTTTTAACTTTATATGCAAATATTATTTAATGTGAATATTATTTGAAATTTATTAATAACTCCTCTATTTTGTCTATTCATTAACCGTTGCAACTAAGGTCTAGGTTCGGGCCGAAAAAATTCAAACTCCCGAACCGGTGATGGAATAACGATAATATTAGCCGTTAAGGTAATGCAAAATAAATTACCTTCGGTTCCAAGTAATGCAGTGAGCGTTGAGCGTGGTTATATAAGTCACCCACCAGTAGTATGGGATCATTGGTGAACTTTACATTCTTTGAGAGACTCAGCAACAGATGTGCGGCTGCGTGACAAAGCAGGGGAGGCTCCTGAAATTTATTTTTATTTAATAAATAAAATAGTAATAATTTTATTTTGCCTCTTAAATAGAAGAAATAGAAAAACTTACAGCCATTTCATGTGGTATTAAAAACGGCACTGCAGAGTTGAAAAGGCCTTCCATAGTTTGTATCGGCACATTGCAATCCGTGGCGTAGCAACACCACGCGCCCATACATGCAAACATTTCTGCGTGCCTAAAATATACACAATACAGAGTTACCACTCACCAGGGGTAAAATAAAGATATTAGATTTTATTTACCTTGGTCTTAATATAATTCTAAAATTAATTAATTACTCATTCAACAATTTTTTAGATAGTGGAGGTAAATAAAAAATTGAAAGATTTAATTCAATATTGCTAGGAAAGCAAAGTATGACGTAGTATACGTACACTTGTACGAAGGCGTGGGCGTGTGCGTGCGTATGCGAGTGCGCGCGGTGCGGGCGCGTCAGTGCGGCTCCGGCCAGCGCGGCCGCCGCACGTTCCAGCAGCGCCGCGCCCGCAGCCGCGCCACGACCACCTTCCGCTTCTGTAATACACAACTTAAATCAATATATACTTCACAATCGGACCTATTGGGTATAAGAATGAGTGCCGCTAGCAGAGTCGTTTAATTAGAAATAATTAAACTCATTAGGGTTCAAAGGATAGACTAACTCATTGCCATTTAAGTGATGCAATTCGTTACAGAAAATCGATAACTTATGTTCTACTGTACATAATTTTTTTAAGGATCTCGCAAATCGGTTTTTAATTATACAGAAATGGGACAGTAAATACAAGAATAGTATTGTCTTACCGGCAAGAAGCGCGGGAGCAAGTCGTCCCAACAATCGCGTGAGGGTGGCGAGGTCGAGCAGCGCAGCGAGCAGACGTTCGGGCTCCGCGCCCGCAGCTGCCGCGCCCCCCGCACATACCGCACCCCCCACGCCGCCCCGCCCCGCC
>NW_013531946.1:0-4007 GCF_000836235.2 Papilio xuthus | reverse complement strand
CTCCTGATTCGATTCGTGTTCACGCTGGGTCATATTGCGCTGCAACAGCTGATATATCTTGATATTACAGTCTACAGCGAGCTTAGGAAACGCAATCAGGTAACAAGCGTGTATTAATTGTATTTTTTTTTCTATTTCAGCACATTTGGACGAAATGTTAATTCAGTGTCAAAAAAACTTAAGTAAAGGTATCGCGTATAAAGCGACAAGGATTATGACGGTGGGCTTACTAGCGCCTTCTTTCAATTGGTTTAACATATTTTTGGTAGAAACAACCGCGACAGCAGCGCCTCTCGCCGGCTCATATACCGGCACTATGGTGACTAATAAAGGACTCAGTTTTCTGTAAGATATTCTGTATATACTTTGTGATTGTGCAGGTGCGAGAGGAGAGGAAGGCGGAGGAGAAGCGCAAGAAGAAAGCGGGCGTGGGGTTCGCGACGCCCGCCCGCCGCGGTCGCTGCGACGACCTGCGCCGGCAGACGCTCATGAATGCCAGCAACGCCAGCGCCTCCTCGCGCGGTCAGCGCTCCGCCAGCGTACTCTCTAATAAAGCCTCTACGGTAATACACAACTTTTTTAAGATATGTTGATTCATAAGATATTTAAAGAAGAATGTATGAGAGAAGGGAGTGAATTCCAATGTCATGGTTGATAGAACATGTTTTACCGACCCTCGATTAGAAAATTCAGAGGAAGGAGATGTTGCGTTACTTCATTTCTGATTTTATCCTCTTTTTTTCTTCTCCAATATTGCGAGAGATTTTTTAATGATTTGGTATGGTAATATATCCGTAGGTGAACACAACGATGACGGAGGAGGAGGCAGGGTTGGAGGGCGCGGTGGCTGACGACGCGGACGCGGAGTACGTGCGCGCGGTGTGCGAGCGCGACGTGGCTGCCGGTGGTGCTGCGCTGGCTCGCTACACGCCGCTACTGCGCTGGCTTCTCAGCAACCCCGCACGTACCACGCCCCAAGCGCAGGCCGCCGCCGCGCTCACATACACCAGGTGCATATGTCTATTACAGGGAATTTTATCCCATTGACCTCATGCTTATCATAAAACCCTGTAGTCTAACTTTAAGCCATATCTTTAAATATTCGTTTCGTAAGTTCCTTATTTATTTAAATAACAGATTTATGCTGGTGTCGAGCAGTGTTTGTGAAGAAGGTCTGCAACTTATCGTCACAGTTCTAAAGAAATCTAAGAATGTATCGTTGAGAACAAACCTGACCATCGCCTTCGCAGATCTAACATTACGGTTCCCAAATCTTACGCAACCTTGGACTCGTCATATTTACGATATGTAAGTAATCAGTTAAAAAAATTATAACTTCTGAAAATAGTGGAGGGTGTATTTCCCTCACTTTCTTTCTCCGCGTCTGGCTCTCTCATTTACCTTATTCCTTTAATTGTAAATATTTCAGCTTGAGTGACGAAGAACTCGAGGTGCGTCAATGCGCTGTCAAGATGCTGTCATTCTTAGTACTACACGAGATGGTGCGCGTCAAAGGTCAGATAGCGGACATGGCGCTGTGCTGCGCTGACAAGGACGCTCGCGTCACCGCCATGACGCGCCTGTTCTTCAAGCAGCTGTCGCAGAAAGGCAACGCCCTCTATAATGTTATGCCAGACATTATATCAAGACTCAGTGATCCAGAATTAAAAGTGCCTGAAGAACAGTACAGATATATCATGAAGTAGGTATTCAGCTAAGTATTATTATAAAAGAAAAAAACTTAAAACTACTGCACCCATTCAGTACATTCTTTCGACGCTATAAATTAAAAGTAACTTATTAAAAAAAACATCAATTTTCAGATACATAACATCACTTATACAGAAAGACAGACAAATGGAGGCTCTCATAGAGAAGTTATGTCAGCGGTTCAAATTATCAACAGAAGAAAGGCAATGGCGAGACCTGGCATACTGTCTGTCTTTGTTCACATATAACGAGCGCTCGCTCAGGAAGCTGATAGAGAACATGGACTGCTATAAGGACAAGCTGCACTGCCCCGGAGTCATGGAGTCCTTCACTGCACTAATGAACCACACATCCAAAATGGCCAAGAATGAAATAAAGGTATGTTTATATCTACGTAGCTTCACATAAAAACAAACTCAATTTTTAGGGCGAAAAATGTCATTTTCACTTGACAAGTTTTAGAGTTGGGCTATGGCAGTATTTCTAAATGTTTGCAAGAGTCAAATAAAAGCTGACAGAGCTCAATAATAATAAACACATTATAACAGGCATTAGTAACAGAGCTGGGAGATAAGATAGAAGAATGTTTCGCGGTTCGGGACGCGGAGGAAGGTGACAAAGACGGCAGCGACGGCGCCGACAAGCATGCAGCCCCTAAACCCACACCTAGGAAGGCGCCCCGCCGCGGCAGGAGGCGGTCCAACTCCAGTTCTGATGAGGAGGTACACTTAAAAAAATTATTTCGCTTCTCACTTTCGAGTCGATTATCGTACAAAACTCTGTCAATATCAAGCTGTAGTTTAGCAAATATATTGTTAACAAATTCTCAAATTGCGAGCGAGCGTCAAAGAACGAGCGTTAACACGAACGTTAAGAGCGTTAACAAACTTCCTCGACAGTACATCTTAGCCGACTGTTATACTTTTCTTTAAAAGCAATTTACGTTAATAACAGATTTATTTTTGTATTCAACATAATTTTTATAGAATGAGCCACCCAACAAACCACCGCAAACACCGCAGACCTTAAGAAAATCACGAAGGAAACCTGCCACAAAGAACAAAACTCAAGTGGTTGATTCAGAAGACTCAGGTAAATGTAAATTTATATCTTAAGTTTCAAGAATGTTTATAATTTCAAAATAGGGTGATATAAAAACTATTGTTAATTTGATTTGCCAGCTCATTTTAAAAAGTTATTCTATTTTTATCTTTTAGATGATGACGATTTTGAAAAGAAAACAGACGATGACGTTTTCAAAAAACCGACGACACGAAAGGGGACGCGGAGGCGAAATTAGAATTCGCAAATATTATTATTAAGAATAATTTAATTGAGCGTTTATTTTCTCAGAGAAAGACTTATAAATAAAATGTTTGACATATTGTTTGTCTTATTATTTTTGAATTATAATAAAGGAATATAGAGTTGGAGAAATTAATTGATTATTAGAGCATTAGCTACGAACAAGCAATTATTCAAAACTTGGTTTTGCTTTTGTAAATAGACGAGAGAGTAAAGCACATGAGGGGCAAAACGTCTTACTAATATTGTAAATGTGATGTTTGGATGGATGGATTTTAGAAGGTATCTCCAGAACGGCTGCATGGATCTAGCTGAAATTTGGCGTAGCTGTAGAACATAGCCTGGAAGAACACGGGCTTCTTTTTTAATGACCCGCGGAGCTACATTTAAGTAAAAAATGATTTCAGCCACTGAACATAGATTAAGAATAAAACTGTGCTAATTCATGACGCGATATGGCAACACTTACAACTAATCAGTATGTCTGTCATTATTAAATTGACATTAACATTTCAATGTTTATGTATAACTTTCCAATTATATTCTTGTAATTCCTGTAATTTAATGCTTTTTATTTACTTAATCTACATTATTTTAATAATAAAAGTCAACACGAATTCAGTTATGATTTTACAACATGTAAAAGCTCGCTGTGGTACATACCCAAGATCTACAATACAGAGATTTGCCGTCCCTGATGATAAAGTGCCCTGGACCGTTGATTATAAGGAATATAATCCACCAAATTACACATCACCATCAATTCATGGGAAACCATGGGCAGATCCCGTCATTGGTACCTACTAAACTTTAAAAAAATTAAATTTAATAGAATAGTTTGTACTTTAATGACATCTAAATAAATTATGATATTCATATTTTGTACAGATGACCCTAATTTCAAACCAAAATGGAATAGTATAGATGGAAATGTGAATAGAAAAAGTCACATGACCAATTACACCATAAGCAATGGTTACCCAATGAATCCT
>NW_013531945.1:0-679 GCF_000836235.2 Papilio xuthus | reverse complement strand
ACATTGATAATTAAGCAGAGGCGGTGAAAACGTTGTTGTCCATAAAATAAAATTAAAATTCATAACCGATATAACATAATTATATTTTTTTGCTTAGTCCTACCTCACATCAAACCATTTGCATTGGACGAGGCAGTGTTTGCGGGTGAAACTGTCCATCTAGATTGTTACGTCTCCAAAGGCGATATACCTCTGAACATATCTTGGAGCTTCAAAGGCGCATCGGTCACCCAGAAAATGGGTATAAAAACATCAAAACCTAGCGAACGTGTCTCTACCCTGGATATACGGAATGCCCTGGGCAGTAACAGTGGCAACTACACTTGCTCTGCCTCCAATGCGGCGGGCACAACGAACCACACGGCCGTACTCAACGTTATCGGTATCATATTGTGGATATTTTAGCAAAATTAGTGCGTTGTGTGTTTCATAGCAAAATTATTCCTCCGTAGAACAGACCTTATATGCACGGCTTTTGCTATCGAATAAAAAACCCACACATCCAAATTATAAAATACAACGTAGACCATACAAAAGTAAAAGATTTTATTTCTTTCCAATACTTTTAGTTGTCTTTACTTCATCGAAATTATAATCAACGGATAAAATCGCAGGACCACAATTTCAGCGCATTTGCGTACAATTTATAAACATTTTTCAATCATAATATCTTTCGGTA
>NW_013531939.1:0-698 GCF_000836235.2 Papilio xuthus | reverse complement strand
GGCGGGGAGGAGGAGGAGGACGGGTACACCGCGCGTGCCCTCTACGACTACCAGGCCGGCGCGCCCGACGAGATCTCCTTCGACCCTGACGACCTCATCACCAACATCGTCATGGTCAGTCACTTTCTCGTATTGATGCTTACACAAGTACACAAATGCACACGTACACAAACGCACGTGTACACAAACACACGAATACACAATCAAGTTCTTATATGAAATTAAAAAAAAAAACTATTATATTAAAAGCACCGAATCTTTTTAAGTGGGAAATTAATGAAATAACCTAACCTTAATAATAAAACACAGACTGAAACTACTCGAAAACATGAATAAAATGATTTATCAATGTAAAAAAATGTTGTCGATTGAGGTTTGACCACGATTTTTATAAATTTAGACTTGACTCTATGACAATCTGGAAAAAAAGACGAGTCAAATGATAAGTCATTCGTCAAATTCAGTTCAATCGTTTATACTGTAGGCCATCATAATGGAATTTAAATATAAACCCACATAAAAACATACGCACGGAAACATTAACCCTCACATCGAACTCAACACAAGTGAATGATTGAATGAACGGATGAATGAATGATTGGTTGAATGAATGAATGAACAAATAAATATATATACTTGTGGGTGTAGATCGACGAGGGCTGGTGGCAAGGTCTATGCAAAGGCGCATACGGCCTCTT
>NW_013531938.1:0-1903 GCF_000836235.2 Papilio xuthus | reverse complement strand
TTCGAAGAACAAGAGTTTCGCGAGTGATTCTATGCTAAATGAATCAAACTTTTAATTGAATCGGATGGGGAGCGACATTTTGATGATTTTCAAACCTTTACTTATTATTTTGATTTCCAATCTTAGGATTGTAATCGTAGCTAATTATCCACGGGTATATGCTTAATTTGTTGATAATTTATATGAAAGTATAAAATAAAGTACATATATACATTTATCCGACGTTCTTACGGTGAAGGAAAACATCGTGATGTCTTATCGACGACACTTATCTGAGAAGAAATTCAAAGATATGTGTGAAGTCAACCTTTTTGGCTTTGCCCTAATCACCCTTAACTTAGGGTAGTCTTCGAGCCCAATCACCAATACTACTTTGGTTATAAGTACTTTGTTGTTTATTTGTTAAGACCTTATTTGGAAAGGCTAAATTTATTTAAATAATCATGATTTCTTGTGAAGTGATAAAAAGGTTGGCTCCTTAATCTAAATATTAATTGGAAAATTGTCGAAGTTTTTTGTTAGGTCTATCGCGTTTTATACTTCTCTTGAAAACTGATATAAAAACGGTTAAACACTCACGTACCGGACGAATACCGGTGGCGGCACCGACTAGTTTCCAGCCCATAGGGGGCCCTTCATCAGGATGAGCGGTACTGGTATTATTTCGCGGACGCGGCCCGTCCTTCACTTCTTCTTCTTCTCTTGAGAATATGAAAATAGGGATATAATGTAGTAAGTTATTGTAACTTTCTGGTCACGTATACGCAATCCCTTTGGCCGTATATAAATTTCGCAATTCGTCACGATGGATAACTCAAAACGTACCGAGGAGAATTTCACGCCGAATCGTTGAAATTACTACATTTATTATTATTACTACGTGTATTTCATTTTTACAAGATTTTATTTAGTTTCACTTGTCCCGATGTTTGTCATCAAATCTTGCTAAGTGAATTTGATCTTCCTGATTACTGATAGAGCAGAAATTTTCCATACATGTGTAAATTGCATAATAATGTAATATTATGATAACCTGATGATGATTTGATGATGAAGTTGAAAAATGGCCATAGGAACTTCATAATAAAACGGCACAACCTCATCGAGTTTGCGCTCGTTTAAATTGTCTTGACGAAAAGAACATAATAAAAACTTGGGTTTAAGTTTTTTTTTTTAAATTATTTACACTTTACCGTCGTTTATAAAGATTTTTGTCGAAGAATCATTTCATGTCATTTTACCAAATTTCAATGATTATGCGGAACCCTAACAACTTTGAATATTGTATATCATATTTCATAATAAAAGCAGTGTGAACAATATTTAAGAAAACTAAGGCGTGAATTGAAGCTTCAGTGTACTCGAGCGCTTGTAAGGCGCGCCGGTAAATCAGCGTTAAAGCTTTCTTTGCGTCCCCTGATTTATAGCTCGAGGGGCGATGCTCGCTTCCCCTTTTTGTGCACATACTTTATTCCCGTAATTTCATATAATAATAATGGACTGCTATTTGCTTGAATTTTAGCTGTACCAGCTTTATAAGATTAATCTTATTAAAGTAACAGCATTAGGTCTTTAATATAATAAATTATTTTATCACGTTTGTAAGCAAACACTAATAAGACAGTCTTATGTTTTACGCGTTAAATACAAATATTAAGATGATATTTTTTACAGAATTTTTACTGTGTAAATTTGTACAGATCATTGCTTAAAAGTAAAAGTTACTCTGACAAATGCTTAAAACAATTGTATATCATCGCAAACATGGCAAAAGATCCATGAGATATGACAGGAACGAAGGAGATGTCTCGTAGTTGAAATAGCGAGGCCGTAGGGAGGGCTATCGATCAAACAGAACTCGTATGAATCGCAACATTTATATAGATCTCGTCCTCCTATCCCG
>NW_013531937.1:0-1018 GCF_000836235.2 Papilio xuthus | reverse complement strand
AGAAGAAGAAGAAGAAGAAGAAGAAGAAGAAGAAGAAGAAGAAGAAGAAGAAGAAGAAGAAGGAACTTTCATTTAGCAATTTCTATATCCTTATTGGGCCAAAATGACAATAATGAAAGTAATGACACAAAAACTTCACCTTCGGAAGAACAACAAGAAATAAAACCTCAAAATAATCTACAAAGAACAAGAAACAGGAATATCGAAACAGATTCCCTTATTCTCAGTAAACATCTGAAAGTAAGGAAAAGAAAAAAAGTCGTTACCAAAGAAGATTCTACTAAGCAGAAAAAATCATTTCACGTTCGAACAAAAGCTGCAACAACTTTATATTTTGGATTTATATTTTTCTTACGGGCGATATATTGCTAATGAACTACGTAAATACGATCAACGTACATTAAGTTATGTGAAACAATCCATAAATAATATTATATATGAAGCTGATATAGGAAAATATTCTAAAATTGAATATAACAATCGAAATGATGAATCGTATAACAGTTCGACGCCGTCCGCGTCCCCACAGGCCAATATCTCCCCAGTTTCCTGATCCGCTAACGACTCCTAAACCTGAACCAAAATCATCTACAACTAACACCGAAGACTTTTAAATAATAAATATCGTGATAAGTCAATACATTCCATTAGTTTCAAAGACCAAAATCTTTATAAAAAAATATATCGCCATCTTTGTAATTATTTTTGACACAAGAGATGTATGTTTTAAAAGAGATTTTGATCTCGAAAACTTACGAGTAAAGTTAAAACAAGACACCCTTTACAAATTACACTTGTTCAATTATTAATCGTTGTTATTATATTAAAATATTTAACGCATTTAGTTCACGTGGTACTTCAAGGTTGGTAAAGTAAATTGAGATTTTACATTGACCCACAACCGATAGGTAACCAATACTCACAAACAAGTTGACATTCCAACACAACTCATTAGTACGTTATTTTTGTCATATAGGCTTCGCAGCGCCGTTTTAGTAACCTGTCACCCACTTACTAC
>NW_013531936.1:0-818 GCF_000836235.2 Papilio xuthus | reverse complement strand
TGTACAGCTAAACTAATTCTTTGACCGAGGTAGCTGCCAGCTCTTCGGTCCCCTGTGATGTCGATAAATTTTTTTGGATATGTCCTTAAAACGTCTTTAATGTCATTATATTGACACGTGAACAGATCATTATACGCCTTTTTATGGAGCGAGAACGGATGAACGTTATTTAAGCATATTTATTTTTAAATAATAAAAAATCTTTGATTATTAACAATGGTAGAAATTCAATAATGTCGGGTGATTTTTAGACAATACTAGCTGTCGCCCGCGACTCCGTCGGCGCGGGATAAAAATAGATGTTGTCCGATTCGCAGACCTACTCAATATGCTCACAAAATTTCATGAGAATCGGTCAAGCCGTTTCGGAGGAGTATGAGAACGAAAATTGTGATACGAGAATTTTATATATAAGACTAGCTGTCGCCCGCGACTCCGTCCGCGCGGTATTAAAAATACATGTTGGCCGATTCGCAGACCTACTCAATATGCTCACAAAATTTCATGAGAATCGGTCAAGCCGTTTCGGAGGAGTATGGGAACGAAAATTGTGACACGAGAATTTTATATATAAGATGATCGTGTTCATGGCGACAGAAATGACAAGAATAGATCTAGAGGACGTAAACTAGCGCGTATACCCTACATAGAGTGGGATAAGAAGTGCCAGCAATTTTTGCAATACCTTAATTTAAAAAGATACAGATTAGTTCTAAATACTGCCTAAACATCTAACTCTCACTAACATTATATATGCGAATGTTTAGATGGATGGATGTATGTTTGTTAGAAGGAACGGCTGCCTAGATAGTGTTGAA
>NW_013531935.1:313-2820 GCF_000836235.2 Papilio xuthus | reverse complement strand
TTGCTTAAAAGAATGAAACATCGTTATAAAGCAATAAGAGCTACTTTTGAGTGTGTGATGGAAGGATGTTTGAAGGTCTCCGAGAACGGCTGCATGTATCTCGCTGAAATTTGACATAGATGTAGAACATCGTCTGGAAGAACACACAGGCTACTAATTATTTTTTTTAAATCCCGCGTGGACGGAGTCGCGGGCGACAGCTAGCATATAGATACATCTTATATTTTTCATTGCTTTGTTTGCCCTTACCTGAGCCATCTGTGAAACTTGCGATGTAACAGATGAGCGCGGCTCCGAACTTCCAAAGTATCGTCGGCGATCGCTGTTTATTGATGAACTGGTGCACCGTCTCTCGCTAAAAGAGATAGTTAAGACATTATTGTTTTTTGGGGTTTATATATTTTAGTAATAATATGTAATATAACTTATGTATAACTTAGTTCTTGCCATGCGGTCCCATTACATAGTTAGTGTACATGTAACACCAATAGATGGCGTTACGATTAGCTGCGTAAAAGTTACGACACGCGGTTATTTTAAATATTGTTCGGCCAGATATTAAATGAAATAAAGAGCATGAGTGAACAATCATAATTTAATTCGACTTATTGTCCACCGGTCTATAATTTAATTATTTAAATGGAATTTGACTACAAAAATGAAGATGGTGGTGTATATGTATCTGACCTGACTGAGCGTCGCGGGAGACGCGCGGCGTTGGAATCGGAGGCTCGGCGCGGCTCGGGCGTGGCGGGCGCGGGCAGGTCTCGCGCTCCGTCCGACCGTCGACGAGCCTCCGCCACACCGCCGCGCACCTGAAGGCGCCGCGGACTCTCCGTCATAGTACGCACCCTCTACATAATACACACTGCATTAATATAAAGCTGCGAATACACAAGACTTTAGTTGGCACACTTGCTTATGAAATTATTCTAGGCTGAGGTGTTGCGATGGGCCAGGGCGCCGGGCGTAAGTCGCATATGAAGGGGCGCCAGTAGTGCCTTTTAAAAAACTCGTATCTTTAAAAGATTTCACCGCAAACCAAAAAAGGGGCGCCGCCAAAATCTCGCCCAGGGCGCCGAAAATGTGGCCTAAAACTGGCCCTGGCTATAAGTCCTTCAAATAAAAGAACAATGATCAAACATGATTTTGATTTTAAAACATACCTCTGAAAACCTTTGGGATATTTTGAACTTCTCATCTTTCGGCTTTGGCTTGTCTTTCTCTTGTTCCTCTTCTTTGTACTTAATATCTTCGTCACTCTGGTCAACCAACTCTATGCTCTCATCCTTCATCATGGCGGCTGCTTTGTCGTTATCTTTGGTAGGAGATGTCTTCTCTGCTTTAGTGGAACCTTCTTCTGGACTCGCCTTCTTAGGACTGCCCACTAGGGTTACTGAACTTAGCGCACCAGGAGATGATGGTGAAGTACCTTTGCAATAAATCATTCGAAAACAATTATAATATTGATTGACTTAACATGATGATATGTGTTCACAGTGTACAGTCAGAAAATATCGCGGTCTTTCACTTACAGAAAAAAAAATTGTTGTTCCTTGCAACGAGATAATTATGACAACCTTACGCATATTACCTTTGAGTGTTTCATTGCTTGATGAAGTGGCCATAATTTTGGGTATAGTCAAATGACTATTGTCCTCTTCCGTCTTCGTAAGTAAGCATGAGATAAAAGAAAATTAAACCTTCTGTGACACATTAAAATAAACGAAAAAACGCATAGTAACCGACAAACAATTTTGTTCGTTTTACTACATTACAGGAAGACCAAAAAAAACGCAAACTTTATAAATATTTTTTTCCATTTAGCAACTTGATGCCATTTACGATATTCTACAAAAGTATCCTTCATTTTCAGTGTCTCCTACATTTAATACCAATACATAAATTTACTAAAAAAAGTTTGATTTTCATACCTTACTAACGTTAGACGTACGCCTGGAAGGTGCCATTAAGTAAGGCGACAGTTTATCCTCATCTTCACCTGCAACAAATGTTATTAACATTTCTTCTGTAATAAACCGTTGAACTATATTGCAGTGACATTTGAATATATACCCTTTCGCTCTTATTGAATAAAGAAATTACTTCAGTTAAATTCTACGGTAATAAGATATTTGTTAAGAGAATTGTTAAAAAGATCTTACTCTTCCTCGAAGCCTTCCAGAACCTCGACTGCCAGTCACGGTCGCTGTATTCTGAACCGTAACCTGTAAAATGAAACTTGGCATTGGTAACTTATGTTAGTAATTATGTGGCCGCTTGCTAAAGTAACGTATCAGGATACCTGAGACAGAACTAGCGCCGCTGGTCTTCCTGACGGTGTCGGGTGGGGGTGCAAGCTCCATCTCCTGCTGGGATTGCTCGTAGAACACCTGCTTGAGTGCCTCCAGAACCGTCACGCCATCAGTGAACACGCGGTACGTCAGCAGGAACGTATTGAGGAAGTCCACGGACAGGAAGCGTAGGTCTACGGAAGGAAGACGTAA
>NW_013531935.1:0-144 GCF_000836235.2 Papilio xuthus | reverse complement strand
TGCGCGGTCGGAGCGGCAGGCGGGGAGACTGGCGGACGCCGCGCAGGAGCCACAGGCACGCAGTAGCTCCGTCAGCGCTGCGCTCTCCATGCACTGCGCCACCTCACTTGTCCACGCCGCCTTCTCCTCCAGAGTCGCCGCCAC
>NW_013531933.1:0-3503 GCF_000836235.2 Papilio xuthus | reverse complement strand
GTACGTAATTTACTACTGCAACACTATTTCCATTATTAAAAACTCCGTTGTTCAAAGCTTACGGTACCTATTATATGTTTTGCATCGGCTAAGATTTAATTTTGCAGACGTAACTTGTATTTATTCTTATTCTTATTTCAAAATTGTTTGTAAATTAAGTGTGCGTGAATATAAGTGTGCATGAATATAATTGTGCGTGAATATAAGTGTGCGTGAATATAAGTGTGCATGAATATAATTGTGCGTGAATATAAGTGTGCGTGAATATAAGTGTGCATGAATATAAGTGTGCGTGTATATAAGTGTGTGTAGTAAGTGTGTATGCTATTGTCATGGCTTCATGTACAAACTATCATCCAAAATATTATTTTAAGAGTGGTAGAGCCCGCTTTAGCATCTTCGCATGAATTGGCCCGGCTTGCCCGGTGAAATACCACGACCACACAAAATACAAGCGTCAAGTGGAAACAATTCCGCGTTTCGTCTTATGAGTGTGCGTCCCGTCCTAATTTAGTCCTCTTTCCCTTCCCACCCTTTTTTCTAATAAGGGAAGGATGGGAAGTGGAAGTGGACTTTCCGACATGGAAAGGGAAAATATTATCTTTCTACGCATCCTCTCCTCCCTCGATTAAAGGTAGTCAACGCATATGCAACTGCGTATGTCGATGGACAACGGTCACTTCGCTATTTCAGAGATTTCAGGTGACCGCTCGCTCGTATGCCACCTTATGATATAAAAAAATTCTTTATAAAAAAAACAAAGACATTAATATCTTACAAGTGTTACAGCAGTGGAAAGTCACTCGTGTTCTGGAATTTATTTTAAACGCCGACAGTCAGTTGTATTGGATAGAATTAACACTTATTACAGTACATTAAAACAGTCTAATGACATTCGGAAAACTTTATATGTACATATATGTTTTATTAGGGACATTATACAAACATTTAAATAAATATACTACGTAATTATACTTGATATATTTTTACTGATAACGTTTTATTCCATTTTCGAGTTCTAAAGTGATAACTGTCTTTCATAAATATTCTTAATACCAGAGTGGTTTTTTGTGGCTACAGATTTATGTCATCTTTTAACGGAATATGTTAATTGTTTCAATAGACGTTAAGAAAATTAATTAATTTACTGAGTATGTCTTAAGACTTCCCATTTATAAACCTACACTTAAGGATATCTGAACCGGTGGGCATAAGTCAAAGTAAAGTATGACAGCTCTCTTGTGCCCTCCTGTCAATGTCAAAAAGTGTCGCAATTTATTTTTAAACTGTAGCTGGCAAGTAGGTTTTTTCATTTATGCCATTTTATATGTGCATGTAGGTTTTACATATTTGGTGACAAAACTAATTGCGAAAGTAGCGCCCCTCTTATAAGGTGAGATATCCTTGTTTGACTATAAGTTTTTAATCATATTTAGGGTAATACTGACTCCAAAACCAACGACAATTGCCCAATATAGATACACGATTTTTTTATTTTTATATCATAAGGTGGCAAACGAGCGCGCGTCCACCTAACTCCTGTAATAGCGAAGTAACCATTGCTCAGAGACATACGCAATTGCATATGCGTTGCCTACCTTTAATCGACGGAGGAGAGGATGCACAGAAAGAAAATATGTTACCTTTCCATTCATTCTCTCATCCGGAAAGTCCACTTCCACATCCCATCCTTTCCTTATAAGAAAAAGGGTGGGAAGGGAAAGAGGAAATATATAGGACCTTATTTTTTATTACTTTTAAAATAATATAACTATTAAAGTTGTTGTAAATATAAATCGTATTGTTTTTAATTACATCGACCGGTGTCTATTTGTTGAATAGTTTACCCTCTATAAACTAGTCGATTGCGAGTGGGTAGTGATTAATGAATCCACTTTCTTGTTTAACTAAGACGTTAGTTAGCGGATAATTCACCAACTTGAGGGCTTTCAATTTAATCACATTTCAAATTATCGGTCTTAGGTTTCACATTCGGTGTTTACATCTAGAATTATTGATTTCCTCTCGACACGTAATTTTATGTAAGAAAATATCAAAATAGGTGGTTAATAATAAGAACCAAAGGAATAAGGCACTAAACTTCTAAAGGAATTAAAGACATTGGAAGCATGTCTTCAGTAAGAGGATTGATGACCTTGACATACAAGTTGCAAGCGACTGGTTTTTGTGTCTCAAAAACAGATGTCGGAGACGCGTTCTTGTAGGAGGATAGGAACTGCTGTGACATTGTATTGCGTAACTCTTGACTAAAATCGCCTAGTTCCGTAGATTTACGTATCCTTTTGTACGAAGGGTCTTATTCACAATTCTTGGTCGATATTAGTTTGTGAAAATCCTCTTTACATTTAAAATGGGCTGTATCATTATTAACTACAGGTGATTTTAATTACATTTGTCGTAAGATACCACACACTACTCCATTATCCTCAATAATATTTGTTTACTCCGAACATTGTATTTTAAAATTAAAGCCCGTAAACACATTAACGATCCTATTTGCGTTTCGGTGCCTTACGTGATGTACAGAGCAGCTATAGAAAGAGAAACTTTTATTATTTGTTTGTTTCATTAATAAAATGATATGAAAAATAAAATTAATTAATTTATTCACTTTGTTTTTTGTTAATTAATAATCCCGTAGAGAACAGCTCTTTGAGAAATACATTAGCCAGACCAAAAATATTTACGTAGTCAAATTAGTAACGGTAAGATTTGAAACTACACTAACAACAGCTACTCGAGTCATGTCCATAACAGTGTAGGCAGAGATTAAAGCACACTTAAACACTTCTCCCACATTCATACATCTGTACTTACATTAAATTAGAAATATAGTAACTTAACAAAACATCTGACTTTTGGATTATACAATTTTAAGGAAGAATCAAGAAAAAAAAACTTTCTCTTAAAATAGTCACACGTACAATCTACAAATTATTTTTTTCGTCTGCTTTCTCTGTTATACATTGGTCTGTGAACATAATAGACTACTTACATTATTAACAGAGAGTACAAACGGCCTACCCAGACTCCATTTGTCGGATTTTGATCTCGTATCTACGATTATTTATGATAATCAGTGGGTGGTTATAAAAACAGTAGTAAAAGTCGGATTATAAGAGCTTCCTTAGTGTAGTGTATGCATAAACGTAGTGTTGTTTGTCTCGAGCGTACACGCCATAAGTACATGCCGGAGAGAGGGGACGTCAGTCGATGTCAGACCTTTGAGCCGGCAACACGTGTCGGTACGTGAACGAGCCAAATATAGCACAACGAATGCTACACTTAGTAATGCTGTTTAGTCTTTTTTTAGATATCCGATTTTATAACTTCACTAATTTATAAAAAAAAATCTATAAAGTGGCCTGTATGAGACGACATTAATACTCTTTAATAAAAGAACCCTGTACCTATCGATGGAAAAGTAAAAAGAACCTAAAATCAGCGCCGTCGTGCCGTTCCGGATTTCGACGTGATTTGCA
>NW_013531932.1:0-2883 GCF_000836235.2 Papilio xuthus | reverse complement strand
TGACAAAATAGTTCCAACATCAAACATTTGAACCAAATGTTTGTGCCAACATTTGGACGAAATGTTTGACCAATCATGTTCGTAAATTTGAATATTGTATCTCCAATGTCATAAACCTTTATATTGCCATCCTTTTCACTCTTTATGAATAAGACAGAGAAAGGAATAGTATTCGTACTAATTTTACAATATTCGTGTACAAAAATACAATTTACTGATATATAAGGATTAGTAACTATTTATTTTTATTATGTACTTGTTATATATTTGCTAGCTGTCATACAAACAACCTTAATTGTATATAGAGGTTTTTATGTACTTTTGATACAACTGTTGGCTAAGAAACCTCCCTGTTATAATAGAAGAATCTATTTCTAGGATCTAAACTGGTTTTTGTACTTATTTAATTCAAATAATGAATACAATTCGTCACAGTGAAGAATCTGTATGATATGGTATCCGTACCGAAATTGTATTTGGTACGATGGAGTCAAAATTTATGAAGTTCGTGTAAATATCTGGTACGGTCCTATTCAAGTCTGGTACGCCGATGTCTAGATCTGGTACCACGGAGAGCGGCGCACCCAGCGCAGACGGTACCCGTCCTGTTCAGTACGGATCTTGATAGAGGCACCCTCTGACGCCTTCACTGTTTCCTTTACCTGAATAAAAATGGTTTAAATGTTAAAGTTATATTATTTTTTTTATCAGATGACAAAGAGTTCGCCGAAATGGCGAATCTCTGCCCATAGACATGTTGTTGGTGGCGTCTACTAATGTTATCAATTTGAGACTAACAATTGTTTAAAGAAATAATATCAATAAACAATATTTAATAAACTTACGCTCTGCATGAGGTTCTGAGCGTTGCCGACGAGCATTTCCGTCGCCTCTTGATCTTCTTCGCTACCTATGTACCAAAAACAATTTTTTTTAGTATATTTTAATATGATTTTGTGCCTTTTTAATTATTGTAAAAATAAAAATATAGTTAAACAAAACTTAATTAGCCTATGTGTTCCTCCAGACTGTGTTTTACATCTATGCTTAATTTTAGCTAGATCCATGCAGTGGTTCTGGAAATACCTTCTAACAAACATCCATGCACGCATCATCCTTTAAAGAATGGAAGATATCATGATATATCAGTGGCCAGTATACTGTGAGCTGTTATCTGTATACTCAATATTCTTACCCTGAGCTCCGAGCATGGTGGCCTTCACAGTGGACAGGATCTTAAGCTGGGTTCCAATAGTCGGAATCCTCTCGCACACTTGCAGCAAGTTCTAAAAACAAAAACATCAAAAATATACTTTTAATTGAGTAATTTTCTTTAAATGGTCCTTCGAGCCGGATAACAAATTAATTATTGATCAATAGAAATGTTATTTATTCTTCTAAAGATTTTCTTTATTCTAGAATAAACTTAATATAGTATATAGTATAACCTTGACTAATTATACTAAAAGGGTAGACAGAGATATTTATTTGACTAAGTGTCTGTATCCATACATTTGATTATAAAGAGATATTGTTATTTGTGACTTACAGTACGAATCCTCTTGTCAGTACATTCAAGAGCAAGTTTCTTCGCCAGACGTGTGACCTCCTCTGAGGCCTCCGCGATCGCCTTTGCAGTAGCAATCAGTTCACGCTTACTACCTGTTAAATTTTACTCATATTAGTCATGTATAAAAACTACCTGAGAACTCCATCCACACAGTTAAAAATAAAGTTAATTAGTATATATGTTATTTCTAACTATGTTCTAGTTTAATCCCTCAACAAACCCCGTTGACTCGGATATGGAGATACCTTCTAACGTCCATTCATCCATCTAAACTTTCGCATTTTTAATATTAGTAAAATGAACAAGGATTTTTGTTAATATTTGGTATTAGTAAATTATCGTGATGCAACCTGCACATATCTGAGAAGAGATTCAAAGATATGTGTGAAGTCAACCAACCCGCACTTGGCCAGCGTGGTTGACTACGGCCTAATCACCCTTAACTTAGGGTAGGCTCCGAGCCCCTCGGTGGGGACGTATAGTGAGCTGATGATGATGATGAAATTATTTATTTTTTAATAATTACGATTATATAAATAACATTATGTACATTTATTTAAAGCATTAAGCGTAAAAATAACTGCATTATTTATATGTATTATATTAAAGCTATACATACCGGTAAGATTGAGAGCCACCTCTATCCGTAAGCAGTTGATAAACATATATACAGTGAACAAAGCTTTATAATATACACACGGCTTTATCAGCAATATATATTTATTCATTTAATATTTATAATATTCTCCTTCCTAATTAAGTCGCAGGCTGTGTATTTTTAACCGTGGTTTTCCGATACCAAAATCCGCGTATAAAATATATTGTTATTCTCTGTTTATTCAAATATAATGACAGAGATCACGATGTCAAAAATCCACGGTTAGTTTTGCAATATTGTTTGTATGAGTTTGTAGATGTGAGTGCGGTGCGGTGCGGTGCGATGCGGTACCTTTAGAGTCAGAGCGCACGAGGTCAGAGAGGCGCGCCATGAGGATGGCCATGCGCTTGGCGGCGGCGATGATCTCGTTGTCCTTGGAGGACCACTCGCGTACTGCGCGGTGCAGATTGTGTGCCGCCACCTGACACAACATGTCACGTATTAGTCGTCACGTCAGATTAACGTCAGAATATAAACTGATGATGTTTAAAATGTATATCAGAAGTTAAATCAAATTTAAACTGTAAAACGATGTAATAGATACCAAAATGGGTTGGCTGGGATGCGGCTGGCGTCGGAAGATGTCTTCGCCCTCGTCGTCAGTATCAGGCGGCGGTGGGCGGGGCGGGGCGAGGCCTGGTGCAGGTGGTGCGGG
>NW_013531925.1:324-651 GCF_000836235.2 Papilio xuthus | reverse complement strand
TTTTTTTTTTTTTTTTTTTTTTTTTAATTTTTGATGGGTGGCTCTATGCCACCCTCTCGTTCCCCTAACGTAGTCGATGTCAGGGACTTGGGGTGCGGGAAAATCTTTATTATCTTTATTATAAGGTTAAAATCAAAAAATTACAATAAAACTTAAATTACTATCACATTCTTTTCCTTAATATCTAGTTTAAAACGTTAAAAACAATAAAATGTAAATAAAATAAAAAGTTAAAAACATTATCTATATACAGGTTAAAACGGTTAAAAACATTAAAATTCCAATAAAATAAAATATATACAATTTAAAATTCGTTAAAACCAATAT
>NW_013531925.1:0-190 GCF_000836235.2 Papilio xuthus | reverse complement strand
AAACAATAAACTAAACCTTATTTCTATTAATGGCTAAGAGGGCCGACGCTTTGCAAAATTCCAAAAATCTGTCTCTTGTCTTTTTGTTCTCTACTAGTTCACTAATTGTTTCTCTACTAATCTTACTCTCTAACTCTATTTCAGCGCCGGCCCTCATCGCACCAGATACCGGGCACTCAGTGAGAAGATG
>NW_013531924.1:0-655 GCF_000836235.2 Papilio xuthus | reverse complement strand
TGGTGGCCAGGATTCGCCGGGTGGGTCTGGAGGTTGCTTTGCACAAGTCTGAGGCCTTGTATTTTCACGGGCCTCGACGAGCACCTCCGACCCACTCCGCGATCATGGTGGGCGGAACTTCCATCGGCGTCGGGGGTACGATGAAGTACCTCGGACTCGTCCTCGACAGCCGGTGGAAGTTCGAAGAGCACTTCCGGCGGATGGTCCCCAAGCTCCTGGGGGCGGCCGGGGCCCTTAGCCGGCTCCTGCCAAACCTGGGCGGCCCGGGATCGCGGTGTCGTCGCCTGTACGCAGGTGTCGTGCGGTCCATGGCACTGTACGGTGCCCCCATCTGGGCGGACACTCTGACCGCCCGGACTCGCGCCCTTCTGCGGAAGCCGCAGAGGGTCATGGCGGTCAGAGTGACCCGAGGGTATCGTACGGTGTCGTGCGACGCGGCCTGTGTGCTGGCGGGGACACCGCCGTGGGACTTAGACGCGGAGGTGCTCTCCAGCGCCTACTGGCGGAAGGTGGACGCCCGGTCACGGGGGGATATTCCCCCTGCGGTCGAGCAGAGTGCGTGGCGGCGGGCGGCGGAGGCGCAGCTCATCGCTGTCTGGCGGGAGCGGCTGCTTGCGGCGTCCGCTGGCCAACGCACGTTGGAGGCGATCCGGCC
>NW_013531923.1:0-976 GCF_000836235.2 Papilio xuthus | reverse complement strand
GAACTCTATCTCTATATACTTGTGATACAATTTGGAATAAACTACTTCTGTTACATTCATTTGAAACTTTGTATTAACATTATAGGTTGTCCGGAAAGTTCGTTCCGATTTTCGATAGGAAGCTTAAAATAGACTGTAGCTGAAGTGGATTCATTTTCGGATTTCCACCATTATCAAACGTCACAAAAATTTCTATGTTGTGAATAATTTCATTTCATTGGTTGAGATAAAAACTAATTTTTAAAATTTTAGCCAAAAATAAAAGACGTTTTAGGTATAGAGTCGTACCAATATAATTTAAAAACATTTCCAAAAATTTAAGAGAACAGGGTTTCAATTTTCCTTATAAAGCGGCACGAATTTACTGGGCAACCCAATATTTTTCTTCTCCTGTCATAACGCTTAAATATATTATAAAAGTTTGTCACGCCGAATATGACAGATACGTAATAACTAATATCAAATTTTGCCTTGCCACAATATATACTAGTTTGGCGCAGTGTTCTAGTATGTTTGCCGTAATATGTTTAATAAGTTTACCGGTTCGAATCTCAGGCTTCTTTTTTTATCATTTTATCAATCACGGGGTTATTTTTTCATAACTAGTAAAAATTTGGTAATGTAAAATTTTGCTCGACAATTTTTTTTTATAATTTTCGCTGTCGGGTAGAAAGAAATTTAAATAAAGTTAACAACAATTAGGTTAGACCATCGCGGGTGAAGTGAGTGGTCGGAGCGTGGATTGTTTTTGCGGGTTTTAAGAATGGTATGCGCGGAAACTATACGTACAAGTGTTATCTACATATGTGTGCGCGCCCACGCACACTGGAATGTTTATTGCAATCGACCAAAAATTTGATGTAGTTTGGATATTGACATTCAGTTTTTTTTCTTTGTTTCTTAAATATAATTAGTATCAGTAAAAGGTAAAAGTAAAAGTGTTATTTTTACCGGTACAAGTTTAACAAACATGAGT
>NW_013531922.1:0-651 GCF_000836235.2 Papilio xuthus | reverse complement strand
GGATGCCCTGACCGCCCTGAAGAAGTTCTCGGAGGAAGCGGCCCAGAGGGGGCAGGGGGCTGTGGTGGTGTCACTAGACATCGCCAACGCCTTCGGCTCCCTCCCCTTCGAGGTCATAGGGGAGGCCCTCCGATATCACGGAGTGCCTCCCTACCTGCGGAGAGTCGTGGGACACTACCTGCAAGATCGGGTAGTGTCCTACATGGGGAGCAGCGGCAGAGAGGAGAGGCGGATGGCCTCCGGTGTTCCACAGGGGTCCGTATTAGGCCCCCTGCTATGGAACATCGGATATGACTGGGCCATCCGCGGAGAGGTGCTGCCCCGGATGGCTGTCATCTGCTACGCAGATGACACGCTGGTGGCCGTCCGGGACACCACCTGGAGGCGGGTGAAGAGGAGGGCTGAGGCCGGAGCCACATTAGTGACCCGGAGGATTGAGGCGCTCGGTCTTCGAGTGGCCCTCGACAAAACTGAGGCCCTTTGTTTCAAAGGGCCGAGGTGGAGGGTCCCTGCGGGCGCCTCGCTCCGGGTCAATGAGGACGAGGTCAGGGTCAAGGGGAAGATGAAGTACCTTGGCCTTGTCCTTGACGGGGGTTGGCGGTTCCGGGACCATCTTCTGGCGCTGACCCCCAGGCTCGTGGGCGCGGCCTC
>NW_013531921.1:0-669 GCF_000836235.2 Papilio xuthus | reverse complement strand
ATGAATATATTGCTATGAAGATTTTTTTTCGGGGTCTTAATTTATTTCATTACGATATTAAAATTCTTTTATATGTTTTCAGTTTTGTAACAGGTATGCTGACACTCACAATTTTTATAAAATCACATGTTATAATAGAAAATATTTTCGCTTTTTCGATGTTTTTTTATGGTATTAAAAATGTTCCAAACCTAACCTTTTCAGTTTGCTTTTGGTGTTTTATTACATGTTATAAACCTAGCTTTACTTATCCTGCGCTTTTCTATTGTTCCAAACTTAACTTACCCTATGTAGTTTTCTTGGTTTTTTTTTCAACTTAAGTTACGAATCCAAAAAAAAAACTTCCAAAACAGTGTAAGAATATTCCCTATCGTTTAAGACATATGTAATGGAAATTTGGCTTGATTCGGTTTTATAAAGCATTACCTTTTATGTTATTTAGAACTTCTATACAATTTCAAAGCGAACTTTCATTTCATTGACTTTTACTAAGTAATTACGAATATAAAAACATTTAGCAACATTTTAACGTAAATATGGAATAAGATTTATTTACGTACATAAAATATCAAGTATAGTCATTGATACTTTATTTGATATGTAGAGAGATAGAATAATAGTCAAAACAACAAAAAATACAAAATATAATACTAAAAAACACAATGTAAT
>NW_013531920.1:0-651 GCF_000836235.2 Papilio xuthus | reverse complement strand
TGCTCGATCTCGGGGGGAGATTCCTCCCGCGGTCGAGCAGGGTGCGTGGCGGCGGGCGGCGGAGGAGCAGCTCATCGCCGTCTGGCGGGAGCGGCTGCTCACGGCGTCCGCCGGCCAACGCACGGTGGAGGCGATCCGGCCCATCCTCGAGCGTTGGATGGGTCGGAGGCACGGGGCTCTCTCGTTCCGTCTGGTGCAGGTACTCTCGGGGCATGGTTGCTTCGGGGGGTATCTGTGCCGGATTGCGCGAAGAGAGCCCAGTGCGAGGTGCCACGAGTGCGGGCATGCTGAGGACTCGGCCCAGCACACACTGGAACGGTGTGTGCATTGGTCGGCCCAGCGTGCCGCACTCGTGGCAGCTATAGGTGGGGACCTCTCGCTGCCTGCCGTCGTCAACGCGATGGTGGGCAGCGAGAGTTCCTGGAACGCTGTCGCCTCCTTTTGCGAGGAGGTGATGGCGCAGAAGGAGGCGGCAGAACGAAGGCGGGAAGAGGACGCGGCAGCGGACGCGCTTCGCCGTCGCCGAGACGGGCGCAGGCGGCAGGCGCACACCCGCCGTTTGCCCCCGTAATAAGAGCTTCGGGCGATGGATTAACATCTCCCCATCGCCCGCCAAACACCAGCGAAGTTATGTTGAAGGTGACGCTCCCG
>NW_013531919.1:0-900 GCF_000836235.2 Papilio xuthus | reverse complement strand
TTCCTCTATGCGTGATAATGCGTCAGCGACTGGGTTCTCTTCGCCTTTTAGATACTCGATTTTTGTGCAGAATTGGCTGATGTAGTTGAGTTGACGTTCACGGCGCGGGCTGTCGCTGTTACTCGCTGTCTTTGTCAGTGCATACGTAAGAGGCTTGTGATCGGTGTAGATGGTGACTTCGGATCCTTCTATTAATCGACGAAAATGTTTTACAGCTGAGTAGATCGCTAATAGCTCGCGATCGTACACGCTGTAGCGGCGTTGAGTAGCACTCATAGTTTTCGAGAAGAATGCCAGTGGTTTCCAAACTTCTGAGTCTTTTTGTTGCAGTACGGCGCCTAGACTATGATCTGAGGCGTCGGTCATGATGACAAGTTTGTTTCCGACAGATGGGTACGCTAGTGTTGTAGCTTCTGAGATGCTTTGGCGGCATTTTTCAAAAGCGTTTTCGGCTTCAGGCGTCCATTCGATTGGCGTCTTGTCGTTTTTTTTCTTGTTATGTAAATACTTGTTAAGTTCGTGTTGTAAGTCGGCTTGGTGAGGTAGGCAATCACGGTAGAAATTTAGCATGCCTAAGAAACGTCGTAGCTCGATGATGGTTTTCGGCTTGGGGTATGTAGATATGGCATCTGTACGTTCTTGAGGAGGTCTTATTCCCTCTGCTGTAACTTCGTAGCCCAGGAAGTCGATCGTATTCTTTCCAAACTCGCACTTGTCTACGTTGATCGAGACACCGTATTTCTCGAGGCGTTGTAATATTTCGTGAAGTAGCTTTTTATGCGATTCTTCACATTTTGAAAAGAGCAGGATGTCGTCTATGTAGCAAAAGCATCCGCTAATACCCCGTAGGACTTCATGCATGAATCTTTGGTAAGATTGGCTTCCATTTTTGAGACCAAA
>NW_013531917.1:0-749 GCF_000836235.2 Papilio xuthus | reverse complement strand
AAAACGAAATATACATATTTTATACTAAACTATTATGCAAAGAGAATAAGATATAACGTGATTTTTTTTAGCGTTTTAGCCCAATTCATGGACCGCAACTTTCAGAAGGACTAAAGTTATTTATACAAAAAACAGATTTTACGAGAAATCACAATATGTTTCTATACAAGTTTATTAAAAGTGAAAACTCACGGTGAGTCACGATCGTTGTAAATACCTTCTCGTCATTCCTAAGGTCCTAGTAATCTTTCAGGATTTACCACGTGGTCATCCTGAAAAACGCATGCGCTCTTCAACCAACATTTTTGGGTAATGACGATTGAGAAAGGAAGTCTACGTAACACATAATTAGTAATAACTAGCTGTCGCCTGCGATTCCGTCCGCGCGGAATTAAAACATCTTAACAGAAACCCATGTGGTCTTCTAGGCTATGTTTTACATCTATGCGAAATGACAGTGAGATCCATTAAGTCGTTCTGTTGCAACCTTTCTAACAAACATTAATCCATCAATGCATGCATCCATCCATACATATAAACATTTGCATCAACGATAATTGTAATATTTACAAATAAGTAGTTAGTAATGAATAACAATCTTCAGTCTCAAATTTAAATTTTAGTTTATTTAACTGTTGAAAGAATCACATTATTTGACAACATTTCGCTTAAGTTAAAATATATTTGTTCCCGTAACAGTTCGTAGTATCTATCTTTCAAGTTTATATTATACAGAATATTTCTTTAGC
>NW_013531916.1:0-615 GCF_000836235.2 Papilio xuthus | reverse complement strand
AATTAAACATGCTAAGAAACTAGAGCCATGGAAACACAAAGGTGATTTTAAATGCCCAAATAATACTTAATAATAATACTCAATATTAAGTGGGTAGTGAATTTAATTCTTTTACTATACATTTATGTAAAAAGAAAATAGTACACTCACACAACAAAGTTGTCTTCAGCCAGTGGTGGATCCCACAGGCGTGACAGGGGCTGCTGGACCAACATGTGCAGTGCCACTAAAGCCTCCAGTTTGTCAGACTCTGTCCAACCACAAAATTCCTCATCTGTATTCTTTGCTTTACCTTTCTTACCTAATGTCAGCTTTGTAGAATTCTACAACAATAACTAAAACAATCAATCTTACTAATATTATAAAGGAAAAAACTTCAATAAATATATGAATGTTTGTTAGAATGTACTGAATAATCTGGATGAATTTGGTACAGATGTAGAATGTGGTACAGAAGTATGGATAGGCTTATTGTGGATGTAAACTAGTGTTAAAATTAAGTAATAAGCATATTAATTTAAATTAATTATTACATAGTACAGGAAAAAATTATGGCAAAACTTTTAAGTAATAAAGAGAAAAACAACATACATCAGCAGTAAGTTTAGCATCCTT
>NW_013531915.1:573-1291 GCF_000836235.2 Papilio xuthus | reverse complement strand
CGCATCGTTGCGGTGCGCGCATGCATGGCCTACCGTACGGTGGGCCATGCAGCGGCCTGCGCTTTAGCCGGCACTCCCCCATGGGAAGTAGAAGCGGGCGTGCTGGCCGAAGCGTACCGGGAGCGGGCTGAGCAAAGAGCTCGTGGCGAATCGCTCGACCCAGAGGAGCTCGCCCGCTCCCGGGCGAGGAGAAAGCGGACGACCATGGAGCTGTGGGCCAATAGCCTAGCGGACGCCCAATATGGCGCCCGCACCATAGAGGCTATACGCCCACAGCTCTCGGACTGGTGCAGGAGGCGCCATGGTGCGTTGAGTTATAGACTTACACAGATTTTATCAGGACACGGCTGCTTCGGGCGCTACCTATTCCGGATACGAAGAGAGGAGAGAATGTCGTGCCACGAGTGCGGCGCTGATGAGGACACCGCGCAGCATACCCTTCAGGTATGCACAGCGTGGTCCGAAGAGCGCCGCACTCTGGTGGCGGCAATCGGCGATGACCTCTCACTCCCAGGCGTAATTCGCGCCATGCTGGGCAGTGAGGGGTCATGGGAGGCAGTTTCCTCCTTCTGCGAAATAGTAATTTCGCGGAAGGAGGAAAGAGAGCGAGAGCGCGAGGAAAACCCCCTCGCGCCCCCGCTCAGACGCAGGAGAGTGGGGAGAAGGAGGCGACAATTTGCCGCCGCCCTTCCCCCCCACTAACCATGCGTGAGGAGGA
>NW_013531915.1:0-264 GCF_000836235.2 Papilio xuthus | reverse complement strand
TTTTTTAATGGGTGGCTCTATGCCACCCTCTCGTTCCCCTAACTTACTCTATGTCAGGGACCTGGGGTGCGGGAATTTCTTTATTTCTTTATTATAAGGTTAAAAATCAAAATTACAGTAAAACTTAAACTACTATCACATTCGTTGTCTCTTAATATCTAGTTTAAAAACGTTAAAAACAATTAAAATAAAAATTTATAAATTAAAAAGCAATATCTATGTACAGTTTAAAAACATTAAAATTCCAATAAAATAAAATATCTA
>NW_013531914.1:0-569 GCF_000836235.2 Papilio xuthus | reverse complement strand
CTACTAGACCACTTGAACGGCGTACATCCAAAAATCCATTTTACTACGGAGGAGGAAAATGACGGGACTCTCCCATTTTTGGACGTACTAGTGAAGCGGGAACCTAGTGGTAAGCTGGTCCATACCGTATATAGAAAGCCCACACACACGGACCAGTACTTGAGGGCGGACTCTCATCACCATCCATCTCATCTGTCGTCGGTGCCGCGCACGCTTATAAATCGTGCCCTACGGTTATGCGACACTCAATTCCTCCATGCTGAATTGACGCACGTACGGCAAGTATTAGAGTGCAATGGATACAACTGGCGACAGAGTTACCGAGTAGCGAACACGACCAGCAAACAACGGCCTCAGGTTGCAGAGCGTGTCCCGGTCTATCTACCATTTATGCGAGGGGTTACGGACAGAATTGGACACCTGCTACGCCGTAGATTTGGCATCAGGACAATTTTCCGCCCCATGACACAGATCAAACAACTTCTACGATCTCCAAAGGACCGTGACCCACTAGATAGTCCTGGCGTCTACGAAATTCCATGCGAATGCGGCAAAAGTTACGTCGGCGA
>NW_013531913.1:316-503 GCF_000836235.2 Papilio xuthus | reverse complement strand
GCATGTTTTTTACTATCTGTACAGTTCGTTCTACTTGGCCGTTAGATTGCGGATAGCGTGGCGAGGACGTTATATGCCTAAACTTCCACTCTGTCTCAAATCTTTTAAAATAGCTTGAATTAAATTCCGGACCATTGTCCGACATTAATATATCCGGAATGCCCTGCTTACTAAAAATGTTTTTTAA
>NW_013531913.1:0-194 GCF_000836235.2 Papilio xuthus | reverse complement strand
CATGCTCTGCTAGGTATTTCGTGAGGTATAAGACTTTCCTTGCTATTTTGTTTCCTGTAGGTAAGACATGCCTGGCAGTGCGAGACCATGTCTGAAATTTGTGAACTCATGCTGGGCCAATACATAATTTCACGGGCCCTGTTTTTACATTTTTCCGCGCCTAAGTGCCCTGCATGAATTTTAAGCAACATTTC
>NW_013531912.1:401-592 GCF_000836235.2 Papilio xuthus | reverse complement strand
AATTAAACATGCTAAGAAACTAGAGCCATGGAAACACAAAGGTGATTTTAAATGCCCAAATAATATACTCAATATTAAGTGGGTAGTGAATTTAATTCTTTTACTATACATTTATGTAAAAAGAAAATAGTACACTCACACAACAAAGTTGTCTTCAGCCAGTGGTGGATCCCACAGGCGTGACAGGGGCT
>NW_013531912.1:0-193 GCF_000836235.2 Papilio xuthus | reverse complement strand
TGAATTTGGTACAGATGTAGAATGTGGTACAGAAGTATGGATAGGCTTATTGTGGATGTAAACTAGTGTTAAAATTAAGTAATAAGCATATTAATTTAAATTAATTATTACATAGTACAGGAAAAAAATATGGCAAAACTTTTAAGTAATAAAGAGAAAAACAACATACATCAGCAGTAAGTTTAGCATCCTT
>NW_013531911.1:513-752 GCF_000836235.2 Papilio xuthus | reverse complement strand
TTTTTTTTTTTTTTTTTTTTTTTAATGAGAGCGGCTTTGTGCCGCCCTCGCATTCTCCCCTGACATGGGTGGTCAGAGCCCTTATACATCGTTTTTTAGTTATTTACAACATTTTAGGATTTTTTGGTTTTTTAACTTGCAATTTTTACATTTTTACTTTACTTTTACATTAGATTGAATTACTATTTTAATTTTACTACTACGTTTTTACATTTTACTTTGCTTTTGCACTGACTAGG
>NW_013531911.1:0-383 GCF_000836235.2 Papilio xuthus | reverse complement strand
ATCAATATGGTGTGCGTGGTGGTGCTTCTCCCTGTGTATGTAAGCATACACACAGGGAAGCACCACTAATACAATTTTGAGTTATTTTCCGAATTTGTCCCTATATTGATTTAACTTTAAAAAATTTTACTTTAACCAATTAATTATTAATTTGAAATTCCACCCAGGATGTTCTGCCTTATCCCAGATCTTTTCTCTCTGTACTCTCGTATCTTTCTTTTCCAGTCAACCACAAGCAGTCCCCAGTAAGTGGGGGGCACGCCGAGTTTGGGGTCCATTTGTTGAGGCCGGGTGGAGTTCCGGATAGGACGCAGTAAAAGGCCGTCAGCACCGGGGCCTTTCTACGATTCGAGGGTGCTGCGGAACACGTAAGTTTCCTTCTG
>NW_013531910.1:0-538 GCF_000836235.2 Papilio xuthus | reverse complement strand
CAACGAATATTAGCATACGTATTGCGATTTATAGCAAATTGTAGATCTAAAACAATTAAAATTAAAAGCAATCTTACGGTTAAGGATTTAAGGAATTCATTATTTACTTTAGCAAAGGTTGCCCAACAAGAATCTTTTCAAGAAGACATCAATTGCTTAGAGAAAAGGGGCTATCTGAATCGTAATTCGCGAATTATGTCTTTAAATCCTTTTCTCGATAATGATAGAATCTTGCGTGTCGGAGGCCGTATTCAAGGGGCCCTTGTTCCTTACAATAAAAAACATCCAATTATTATAGATTCTAAACATCCCTTTACGAAACTTTTATTTAAGCGAGAACACTTACGACTTTTCCACTGTGGCCCAACACAGTTACTGTATATGATTAGGGAAGAATTTTGGCCTATCGGAGGCAGAGTTTTAGCCACCCGAACTGTTAATGATTGCGTACAATGTGCTAAAATAAAAGGAAGAAATTTGCAACAGATAATGGGAAACTTACCTTTCTCGCGTGTCAATCCTGCTCCCCCATTTGAGA
>NW_013531909.1:0-677 GCF_000836235.2 Papilio xuthus | reverse complement strand
TAAAGAGCAATTTTTTTTTATCGTTTTTCCTTCATCTTTAGCTAGACTTAGGATTGTTTTTTTTTTAGTTCCTCTGTTATTATCGTTTTTTCTTTTCTAGGCATTTTTAGGTTTTTTTTAAAAAAATTATATGCAATTATAAAAATGCAACAATGCAATTATCAGGATGCAAAAATGCAATTAAGGGTTGCAACAATGCAATTAGGGGATGCAACAACGCAATTAAGGGTTGCAACAATGCAATTATCAGGATGCAAAACCCTGTAAATTAATTAAAGTAAAAGGCAAAAAAATGAGAGTAAAGGTAAAGACACTATGAAAAAAGAAATTGTCAAAAAATCAATATAAAACATCTAAATATTTAAAATCTAACCCCTCTTTTGAACTGATCGGTAGATTGAGTAGGTTGAAAAAAAATAAAAAATTAAATAAAGAGCATTTTATGTAAAGATAGTGAGTAATATTGTAATAATAACTTGTTTCATATTATTTAAAGGTCATTGTTCATTTCTTTTTAGCAAACTCTTGTCCTCTAAAGTCAAATTTTTAATTGATTTTTCTCTAAGTGGCGTAAAAGAGTTAAATAACCATGGCCATCAGTTTAATTTTTGTCTTGTTGAATATAATGAAGATGAATATTCCATTAAAAGGCTGGCCATCAGTTCGAATGATAGACT
>NW_013531908.1:418-679 GCF_000836235.2 Papilio xuthus | reverse complement strand
GCGAAGGATCACCTGGCGAAGGGGTTGGAGAGTGACTCGGGCGACTCCGACCCCACTTACCGGTCCTTCTATCGGCCGGCAAGCTCGGCCCCAACGAGGACGCTGCCGTGCAGGGAGCAACAGACCGCTGCCAGTGAAGAACTGCGCAAGCTCCGCGCGGACAACGCTCGGCTCGCTAAAGAGCTAGTGCTAGTCCGCGCCGAGCTACGCGCCTTCAAGGAGGCCTACTCGGAGTCGCAAAAGCGATCTAACGCGACCGCG
>NW_013531908.1:0-284 GCF_000836235.2 Papilio xuthus | reverse complement strand
TGGTGAGGCCGCCACTGGAAGCGGACAAGCGGCAGCCGCCGCCGCCCCGGCCTGAAGCCCAATCGGGCCTGGTGGCTGGGGCCATTAGAGGAGTCCCGGAGCCGGCTCAAGCCCCCAAGGCTAAACCCGGGCCGGCCAGACGGGGGCCCAAAAAGGGCCCCAAAAATCGACCAGCTGGCCCTCCTGCTCCCCCTCCCCCCTCTCAGGTATTGAGAGGATGGGCAGGTGGAGCCCAGCTACATGAAGTTGTAGCGGGCCAGGAGGACAACGCTCCCCAAGCATCG
>NW_013531907.1:413-578 GCF_000836235.2 Papilio xuthus | reverse complement strand
ATAAAAGATTGTTTATGGTCTAGGGTAAAAACGTCCAACCCCCTGAAATTTTGATCATTCTCACTTCTGACTTTGCTCTGAGCAGTGCTAGGGATCGGACATATACCTCCATAGTGTTTATTATAAAAAGGATATTATATACAAGTTTATTTAAATCCTTAAACG
>NW_013531907.1:0-194 GCF_000836235.2 Papilio xuthus | reverse complement strand
CTCAGTCTGTTTTGAGCATTAGCAGTTGACGGTTGCAATTTTCGAAAAATGGATAATTTAAAATCAAAACGGAATATTAAACCTTTCAACGGCGAGAAGTACAGCGTGTGGAAGTTCCGAATTCGAGCATTATTATCTGAGTTGGAGGTAATAAAAGCGATCGACGACGACCCGATAATACGAAGCAGCGATTG
>NW_013531906.1:0-500 GCF_000836235.2 Papilio xuthus | reverse complement strand
TTATGTACATTGTACGATATTGTTTACAAGTAAGTGACTATTCCTTTGTCTTTTTGAGAAGTAATCCTTTTAACCCTGTTATAAGCACCTTACTACAAAATACGTAGTACAAAATGATATAAAATGTGATTGACTATTAGTCACGTTTTGTTATGAATATTTACAATATGTATAACGCAATTTCTAATATTATATTGCCAGTTACTAAAGTCATCATAATTGGCTTTATTAACGAATTCGTGGCTAATGCTGGATTGGTGAAGTTTCCAGAGATACTATTAACTACGAGTATATGTAAGTTCAAATCTCGTGATGTACTGTGCACTAAACGAATTTCGATTCAATAATTGTGAAACAGATAAGTAGTTTCCGCTTCCGGCGATAGATGACTCTGTATTTAAAATACATCTGAAATTGATTTTATTGCTCTAATTAGGTAAAAATAAGAGCGGAAACGTGTTTTTCTTTGATAATGACATACTACAGTTGCCGTAAAATAG
>NW_013531905.1:0-1040 GCF_000836235.2 Papilio xuthus | reverse complement strand
CTCGTGAACTTAGAATTTTGAAATTTGGCACGAAGCAACATCGTAAAGCACAGATGAAGTAAAAATTCCGAAAACCGTAAATTTTAAGTTCCATCGTATAAAAAAATATTTTCAATTGCGTAAAAGGGTAGCGAATCTGACTCGCACTTGTCACAGTTGTTTTTGACTTAACACTGCCGAAGCCGCAGGCAAAAGCTAGTTATACATGAAAAAATTAACATTGTTTATTTCCACATATATTACATCTACACATAGCAATGAGGAGTACAATGAAAATATGTTTTATGTTTTTGTCTATTAGCATGTTTATGTAACACTAGGACTTTACCAAACCAGATAAAGGTTCCTTTAGATAAAGCTATTTGTAATACTAATAATAATAGTATATTACCAAAGATCATATGGAAAGTTATAAAAGAATTTTTGCAATAAACACAGTAATAATCTACAAAAGTATGTGAAGTCCGATCGAACACGTCCATATTGGCTTTTGTTAATATACATTCCAACAGCGCTTGAACGCAGAATATTCCGGATGCAAATCCACATTCAAGTGATGTATACAAAGCTGAATTGACTTTCTACGAAATACAATTTCGTAATTAACATTTTCATTAATTCCCGATATCGGAAATGGAAATCTATTAGAACTAACTAGGGTACTAAGGGTACCGCTGCGGCATTCGCTAACGCAACATTACGTTTGGGTAGCTCCGTGCTTTTTAATTATTCGAGTTAGTTTAAAACGAAGTTTAAGGTGTAAAAGTTACATGGTCATGTGTATAGTGTAACGTTCTTTAAATTGGTGCTTAAATTACAAAAATCGAGCTGGTATTTCGGAAGTTACAAATAAAAACATTTTGATTAACGTGTCGACTTCAATAACGAACTATCGCTCGGACGCTCGCACGCAGCGCGCGCTGAGTCATCGTCGTCTTCGCCGTCGATCGCCGTCGACAGCCGTCGATCGCGAACATTCGACAGCGCTAAGGTCCTCGCACACCTACCAACTCGACAACAGTCCTACATAAACGATGGAA
>NW_013531904.1:0-1037 GCF_000836235.2 Papilio xuthus | reverse complement strand
CCGCCGCCGCCCCGCCACAAGTCCCGGTCGGGGCTCGTGGAGGCCATCATGGAGGTGGATGGGGAGGCCCAGCCACCCCAGGCGCCCACTCCCAGGGCGGCAAAGAAGGCGCCGAAAAAGGGCGCCGCAAAGCGGCCGACTGCCCCCCCGCCTCCTCCTCCCTCCAAGGGGAAGCAGGGGGCAGGACAGGCAGAAGCGACCCCTCCCCCCCCAACCGCTGGAACAAGCGGAGAGGGGGAAGCCCAGACAGGGACGGCGGGCAACTCCTGGTCCGAGGTTGTCCGGCGGAAGAAGAGGGGAAATGCTGCTGCCGCTGCTAATTCCCCCCCCTCAGCCGGAACAACCCGGCAGATCGCCCCGGCCCCCCCACCAAAGGCCGTCAAAATCGTGGCCCCAAAAACCGCGGCCATTGTGGTGACCCTCAAGAAAGGGGCCACCATGACCACCGCGGAAGGGGCCACAACCGACGCTAAATATTCTGAGGTCCTGGCAAAGGCCAGGTCCTCGATATCCCTGAGGGAGTTCGGTTTGGAGTCGGTCAAGATCCGAACGAGCATGACCGGCTCCAAACTGATGGAGGTCGGGGGCACCACCCCCGAGGAAACCGCCGACCGCCTCGCCGCCGCCCTGGTGGAGGCAGTAGGGAGCTGGGCGGACATCACCCGCCCAACCAAAATGGCCGTCCTCAGGATCACCGGTCTAGATGACACGGTGACCACTGAGGAAGTGGCGGCCCAATTGGCATCGGTCGGCGGGTGTCCCCCCAGCTCCATGAGAGTAGGTAACATCAGGCCGAGCTTCTGGGGCGGCGGCTCCGCCCTGGTCAAGTGCCCAGCGATTGCCGCTAAGGCAATTGTGAAGGCAGGACGAGTGGCCATCGGATGGACGATGGCCACCGTCAAAGCAGTGGAGGCCCAGCCACTCCGATGCTATAAATGCATGATGCTGGGCCACACTCGCGCTCTATGCCCTGCGGAAGCGGAGAACGGGCGTCTCTGCTTCCGCTGCGGCGGTGAAGGGCACAAATCGGCAGAGTG
>NW_013531903.1:0-528 GCF_000836235.2 Papilio xuthus | reverse complement strand
TGGTCCACAGCATCTTTCAATCCCAAGAAGGCCCCTGGTATCGACGGCCTTACCGCCGATATCTGCTCCGTGGCCATCACCTTAAACCCGGACCTTTACCTAGCTTTGGCGAATAAGTGCCTTAAACTGGCTTACTTCCCCACCATCTGGAAGGAGGCTGTAGTGGTGGTCCTGAGAAAGCCAGGGAAAAGTGATTATACGCACCCGAAATCCTTCAGGCCCATCGGCTTGCTGCCCGTGCTCGGGAAGATCTTCGAGAAGATGGTGGTCCGTCGCATGAGGTGGCACATATTGCCTCAAATTAGTTTGAGGCAATACGGGTTTATGCCGCAGCGATGCACGGAGGACTCCCTCTATGATCTGATGCGGCACATACACGCGGGGCTTTCTGAAAGGAAGCTCATCGTGTTAGTGTCGCTCGACATAGAGGGGGCTTTCGACAACGCATGGTGGCCGGCCATCAGATGTGGTCTGGCCGAGGCCAACTGCCCGGTGTACCTGAGGCGAATCATCGATAGTTACCTTAGT
>NW_013531902.1:0-772 GCF_000836235.2 Papilio xuthus | reverse complement strand
CGTATTTGCAAACTATTATTCTTTTTGAGGGTAACTACGAATCATTTGTTATTGTGAATTGACAAATGACATTAAGTAACATAAACAAACATTGAATTTGACTTTGACATATGTCAATTCCAACATTTGAGTTGCCAGGAGCAGACACTAATTCGCCGAAAACATAGACTATAAAATAAGCGTTCCGTTTCATCAGAAAGTACAAAATGGAAATGGACTTAGAAAAATTGTTGCAGTCGATTAAATACGAAATGGCTACCCAAATAAAAGAGCAAACAAAAGAAATAAACGAAAGTTTCTCAAGACAGATGGAAGAAAAATTACAACCGTTAATCGACGAAAACAAAAAGTTAAAAGAAGAATTGGTTTTACTTAAAGAAAAAATCGATTATTTGGAAACAGAAAAGAAGAAAAATAATATTATAGTTTTTGGAATGCCGGAGAACGAAACTTCTAATGAAGAATTAATACAGAATTTTTCAAACGAAATGCAGAAAATAGATATTGAGATAAATAAGCAATTGATAAACAAAATTCACAGGATTGGAGTAAAAGACAATGCAAAAGGGAAACCTAGGCCGATAATTGTATCATTAGTCAATACATGGAAGAAACAAGAAATACTTAAGAATAAAAAGAAAATTAAATCCGAAATGTATATTACAGAAGACTTTCCAAAGGCAGTACTTGAAAAGAGGCGTGCTCTGCAACCTCAGCTTGAAGAAGAAAAAAAGAAAGGCAACTTTTGTTTTATAAAATACGACAAGCTGGT
>NW_013531901.1:0-623 GCF_000836235.2 Papilio xuthus | reverse complement strand
CCGTTGAGAATTTTACAGCTGAACACGGTAACGTATGGAACTGCATCAGCTCCGTTTTTAAGCACGCGATGTTTATTTCAGTTGTCAAAGGAATGTAAGGATAAGTCAGAAGTTGCGAATATTATTAAACACGATTTTTACATAGATGATTTAATTACAGGATCTAATTCTAAGGAAGAATTACAAGGTAACGTCAACCAAGTCATTAGAACATTATCAGGGGCTTGCTTCCCATTACGGAAGTTCCGTACGAATGTACCCGATATTTTCAATGTTATTTCTACAACCAATGAGGGTCAGGACTTCTGTAAAGAGTCTACAGTTCTAGGCCTCAACTGGTCTCCTCAGTCTGATATGCTACGTTTTTTAACTACGATCGACGCTGATCCAAGGATCACTAAACGTAATATTCTTTCAACGTCTTCAAAATTATTTGATCCTCTTGGTCTGTTGTCGGCCACCACTATAATTCCCAAAATACTACTCCAAAAATTGTGGCTGTTAAAAAACGGCTGGGACGATCCTATTCCATCCAAATTGGCAGCAGAATGGCAGGATTTTTTAAGTAACATACACGCTTTATCTATCCTCGAGGTTCCTAGGCACGTCGCTTGTAAGGCTCC
>NW_013531900.1:0-673 GCF_000836235.2 Papilio xuthus | reverse complement strand
ACCATGGAGGGGAAGGAATTTTGTTTCTACCTTTTGATATAACAGGGATAGACTTATCTGCAGCTGTAAAAATAACTTTTTTAAAACGCTCCAGTGAATCCGTCAAATTGTCGAAACAGGGAGGGGGAATTTCCATAATGTCTTTATCAGTCTCATAGGAAAATTGAGACCAATCAGCACTGGACAATTTATATTTAAGAGAGGGGCGAGGGTTTTTATATGAGGTGTGAGAAGTAGCATCAGGGATAGACAATATAATAGGGAAATGATCACTACCACAGGTGGAGGGTTGAACTTTCCAAGAGAATAAAGAAGCCAGGGATGGGGAGCAAATAGAAAGATCGACTGCACTTCGCTCGTCTTGTCCCGGTCGGACTCTTCGCGTGGGGGTGCCGTCATTTATTATACAGAGGTCACGGTCATGCAAGAGATCGAGAAATGGAAAAGACAGAGAGTCACAGTTGTGGGACCCCCACAAAGAGTGATGAATGTTAAAATCTCCTAGTAGAACTACAGGAGGTGGGAGAGAATCTATAATCACAAATAGTTCATTTAGGGTAGAAATGCGGGGAACTGGAATATATATAGACATAAAAGAGATGTTGAGGGCTGTAGCATTCGTTGTGCTATATTTGGCTCGTTCACGTACCGACACGTGTTGCCGGCTCAAAGG
>NW_013531899.1:0-1075 GCF_000836235.2 Papilio xuthus | reverse complement strand
CTTTTATCCATAATTTTGACTTTTTTTTTTAGCAACTCGTTGCACAAAAAAAATTTATTACATGCGAACGAACTGACAAAAACAAGTGACAGTCTGCATAAATATAGTGTGATAGACACTCTTTAATTTGAATATCGAACTTGATCTAAAAAGGTTTCATATATATGCACTTCTTTTTTTTTTTTTTTTTTCCTACATGGTTGTGGCATAAGCTATCAGGCTGGCGCCGTTTGTGCTACGCCTAAACAGATGGCGCTGTGGCGAGACCGTATTTATCTGAACGCGATAATGAGTACAATGTCTCGACACATGTACTTAACGGCAGGTCACTGCTCCTTTGGTGTTCGGTTCGGTGTTGTCATTGCGTTTGTTGATTGTTAATTAATATAGTCGTTGCGTTCTGTACCCACTAAACCCCGCGGTGTTCTCCTACGCCCAACCGGACCGGACCGTGGCATCTACGTTAGTTTATCCACGGCCCGGCTAGGGGGAGGCCCCCCTCCACGGACCTGCTCGGTTGTCCGAGTGGGCGGAGAGGTGAACTCCGACGTGGCGCGTCCCCGGGTGGTGGATAGGGGAATGCCCCGACATTGTGTCGGGGTAGGGCGAAAGCCCCGCGAACCAAACACTGGTAGGTAGGATAGCTAGGTTAGCTAGGATAAGTTAGGTTAGGTTAGGTTGGGGTGCGGCGCGCACCTAGGTGCCGTCGTGCGTAGTGGAGGGGTGTTTTCCGCGGGGCTATGCCGGATAGGGCCTCCCACACCGGACAGGGACAGGCCCGCGGGAAACACCAGTGGACCCTGAGGGGTCGGAGGATGGCGGCCAGTAGGCCGCGCGTCCTGGTAAGGGGACCTCACCCCGTATTAAAGGCGGTTTCCGGTGTCCGACAACACTGGGACAGTATGACAATGGCAACTCTTAATATGGAATTACCCCAGGAGGGTACCTCCAGCTCTGCTGGAGGAGAATCCCTCCCCGCGGCTTCGGCCGCGGGCTGCCCCGCGTACTCTGGGGGGGCAAAGACTGCCTTTCTTGTACAACCACGACCCAGGCTAGGACAACGGACTTGATTGCA
>NW_013531898.1:0-647 GCF_000836235.2 Papilio xuthus | reverse complement strand
TTCTTTTTCTTTTATACAATTAATTAACGAACTATTGAACCAAGAAGGATATTTAGATTTGGTGAAGCTTCGTTTAGGAACATATTTGTCGATAGAAGTCTGAAGTATATCATAGAAAACAGCCACCATATCATCTACATTTGAACAGCGGGAGAACTTGTAATTCCAGTCAATTGTACTTAATTCGCTGTTTAAACAAACGTAATCGGCTTTATAATAGTTATATTTTGTATGTGGTTTTTCGCGTAATAATCTAGTATGTGCATCTGGGATAGTAAGTAGAAGACTGGGATGGTATCGGTAACACTTAGATAACGATTGTAGTGGTTTAGAAACATGTGCCTTCGGGATATTGCTCAAAATAAGATCAAGAAATCTATTATCATCGTTGGGAATGCAGTTGTGCTGATACATGTTATTTAAAGCTAGAAAGTCAGTGAGAGCGAGACCAAGAGATGAATTATGATCCGATGCTTTCATGTAAGTATTACCTTCGACTGCGCTCCAGTTTATGAAATTTAAATTAAAATCTCCTAGTATTATTACTTCATCGGTTTGATTTATCACTATGTCAATACTATTCAAGAATTTAGTAAGTGTATCATATCTTATTGGCGGCGGCAAGTAGACCACGCAGATTGCTATTT
>NW_013531897.1:0-967 GCF_000836235.2 Papilio xuthus | reverse complement strand
CCGTTGCGAAGTCTATTAATCTCTGGCCCCTTTCGTTTCTATTGCCGTAACCATGCTTTTTCATATTTAGAAATTCTTCTAGTCTAGGTTGTCCTATTTTTGAGTTAAAATCGCCCATTAAAATTATTATTTTATGTGCGGCTTTCATTGCGTCTCCTATTGTTTTATAGAAGTCATCAATGCTTTTGTTACTTGCCGCCTCTGTTGGTGCATAGACTTGAATTATTGTTATTTGGTAATCATTCATATTTAAATTAAGTAGTGCCACACGCTCTGTCAATCCAATGAAGCTCTCTATGTTTTGTTTAAGGGATTTATTTATTATGAATCCGACTCCGTATTTACCTTGCGTTTGTCCTATATGACATAAAATAAATTTACTATATTCTTCTATTTTGGTACCATTTCTTCTTACTTCCGATAATCCAATTACATCATATTTTATTTCTTTTATAGCTTCTTCTATTTCTATTAAGCGTTCGTACGATGACAGAGTTCGAACATTGTATGTTGCAATGTTTAACATTGGAAAAGGTTTTTTGTTGGGAGTTATAATTTTTTTTGGACGGTTTTGGTCATAATCCCCCACGGTGACCGGCCGGCTTGGGAGATGTTTTTCGTTTGTTGCTTTTGTTTGTTTTGATTGGTTATAGTTTGTTGGTGAGTAAGGCCTTGGCGTTCGTTGCTATTTTATTTCTTCGCTTTTATTATGTTCGCTTGTTGCGTTGTTTGTATTTTTTGTAGTCAGATAGTTTAGCATACCGGTTCTTATTCCTCCTATATTAGATGTCTTTTGTGTTGAATGTGCCGTGATAGTTTTATTTTTCTTATTGGCTTGAGTTCTTTTATGTAAAGAAGAGTGTATATTATTTTCTGGAGAATTTGAAAGAACTCTCTTTTTGTTGCTTGGTGTGTGCTCAGTTTTTTTGTTAAGTATGATTAGTTTATCGTATTTGATTATCGCCTT
>NW_013531896.1:324-713 GCF_000836235.2 Papilio xuthus | reverse complement strand
GGGATTTTCGAGGGAGTGTTAAGCACGACTCGGGCCAACTTTTAATCCATAAAAAACTTAAAAAAATTTTTTTGACAAATAAAAAATTGCAAAAATTATAAATTCAAATAGCCCTGCTCGAGCTGAGGCCAGGGACCCCAAACACGGCTACGTTCGGCCGCGGGACTGAGGAGATACGGCTCTGTAAGCAAACCAGCCGCCATCTTGGTTTTACAAGCTTAATTTTAAAACACCGTAACTCCTGCAGCGTTAGCCATAGTATACCCGTGTTTGGTATCGTTGGAACCGGCTCGGGGAGAACTATCTTCTCCTAGTACCAAACCGACTCTAGGTAGAGCTAGTGTAGAGACATTTTAAAAATTTGTAAAAATTTGATTGAAAATTAAATA
>NW_013531896.1:0-198 GCF_000836235.2 Papilio xuthus | reverse complement strand
ACCGTAACTTTAGCTGTAAGGACACTTTAAATCATCTAGTCAATTTTAAAATTTTTTATTGCTTTTATTGTATTTTACTTTATTTCATTTCAATTTTATTTTATTTCATTTTAAATTCATTTTACTTTATTTTATTTTATTTTTATTTTATTTTATTTCATTTTACCCTAGTTTTAAGCACTAGTCCTTAAAATTACT
>NW_013531895.1:0-1211 GCF_000836235.2 Papilio xuthus | reverse complement strand
AGCAAAGAGCGGGCAAGCGTCGGGCAAAGCTCCAGGGAAACCTGCGGGCAAAGCCTCGAGTAAAGCCTCGAGTAAACCTGTCAAGGAGAAGACAACAGAGCCCCAGGCCCCACCCCAGGCAGCGGCAGCGACAGAGCCCGCCGACCAAGATCAGCCCCAGGATCAACCCTGGAGCACGGTGGTCAGGAAAGGGCTGAAGAAGAAGAAGAAGGAGCGGTCACGTGTCTTCACTAACACCGAGTTAGCAAGAGGAGCGCCAAGAACACCAAGAGCGCCAGCGCGAACACCAGCGCCAACAGCGAGTACACCCAAAACCGCCGCGGTGGTGGTCACCATCACGCCTGAGGCCATGGCAAATGGATTGACTTACGATGCGGTAATTGCGGAGGCTAAAGCCAAAATAAGGCTGCAAGACGTGGGTATAGCAACCGGGGTACGCTTCCGGGTGTGTGCCACAGGTGCGCGGAGGTTTGAGGTCCTGGGCACAGACAACGGATCGCTAGCTGACGCCCTAGCCGAAAGGTTGACGCAAGTCTTCAGCGGAGACCTGGTCCGTATCTCGAGGCCGGCAAAGACGACGGAGATAAAGATATCCGGGCTTGACGACTCGGCAACCGTAGAAGAGGTTCTGGCCGCGGCTGCCGAAGCGGGAGGCTGTCCCAAGGAAAGCCTCAAATGTAGCGGTGTCGTCAGGGACAGATTTGGAGTGGGACACGCCTGGGTAGAGTGCGAGGTGCCAACTGCGAAGCGGGTGGCTGCAGCAGGCCGGCTCACCATATCCTGGGTGTCGGCCACCGTCACGCTGCTTGAACCGCGACCTCTGCGCTGCTACCGCTGCCTGCAGAAGGGGCATGTAAGAGCGCAATGCAGTGCAGAGGTCGACAGGAGCAAGCAGTGCTTCCGCTGTGGCAAAGAGGGCCACAACTTCAAAGGATGTCAGGCCAAGCCGCACTGCTCCATCTGTGCTGAGGCCAAAAGACCGGCAGAGCACAAACTGGGAGGCAGAGGCTGCTCCGCACCGGCCCCCAAAGTCACCAGAGGGAGGAAATCAACGCCGCCACAACCAGCACAACAACAACAACAGGCGACAATAGAGGTTGCAATGGAGACGGATGAAGATGGCAACAGAAATGGCTCTACAAATCATTCAAGCCAACCTTAACCACTGCGCTCGAGCACAAGACCTGCTCTTACAGAGCATGGCTGAGTGG
>NW_013531894.1:0-2122 GCF_000836235.2 Papilio xuthus | reverse complement strand
TAAATAAACGCTATGTTAATAAGGTAAGGTGCAAATATTTTAGGTTATTAGGTAAAAGAACCGGTTATTCAACTCGCTATTTTTGTTAAAGCCTGTCACATTTTGCTATATTGTAAAAAAATTAAATATTAGATAAATTTAAAAGTAATTTTAGGTTATAATTGCAAAGTGTGATGACTGTTATTTTTAAATCTATGATGTTATCTTTAATTAATAAAACTTCAAGATTTTAAGATGTTATTATTTTCTGAGGGCTTATCACGAATAATCGTGAGAACCTTTTTGTAGCGCCATTAAAAAAATGTATTAGATTTGTACGACGCCCCCGCCCCCTATCGGGCGTAAAGTTCAGACAAATCTCATATAAATTTTGACATATTCAGAAAATTATCGCATATATTTGTGATAGACCCTTCTCATTCGTTACTCTATATTAAGTTGAAGCCCAAAATAATGTCGTAAACTTATTAACATTTGATTTAAACGTAATAAAAAATGTAAAACTCACTTGTTTTACGAACGGCGATGTTTTTCTTTCAGTAGACATGTTGATTTAACTGCTTCTATCCAGTTTACATAATTCACTAGGTTATTCAACACAATTTAGGTTAGGACTTTACGCTTTTGTTTAATCTAGAAAATAATACAGATACATGTAAAACATATAATGATTTATTTACTTCTATTGGTTACATTCTTGTGTTATTTCAGAAGCACTTGTAGATAAACATGGTAAATGATAACGCAAGTTTTTTATCATCTTATCACTGATACATGTAAATATATTTCTAACGTAATTGGATGAGAGCCATCACTACAGCATATTAATAGAATTAACAAACAACTAAAATTAATTATATCAAATTATTTAATTAAATTTATAAAGACGTTTAAACACACTAATGTAAATACTAGCTGTCGCTCGCAACTCCGTAAGCACGGAATTAAAAAAATCTTAATAGCCTATGTGTTCTTCAGACTATGTTCTAGATATATGCTTAATTTCAGTGAGATCCATCTGTTGTCCTGGAGATATCTTCTAACAATCCATCCATACTCTCAAGCATTGGCTTTAATTAGATAATATTTTGAATTCGATTTTGTCCTTAAATTATAACTAAGTTTTGCAGTTTCCTTTTATTATTTTTCTCTTGTTTTCTTTAGAGTTTTTTAGTCTAAGTCTGCCAATCTTTCTAATATTATAAATGCGAATATTTGGATGGATGTATGGTTGTAATCACTAGACCTGCATGGATCGAACTTAAATTTGGCATAGATGTAGAACATAACCTGAAAGAACACATAGGCTAATAATTGGTTACATTTCGCGCGGAAGGAGTCCATGGGACAGCTAGTCAACTTATATATTTAAATGCAATTTAAGATTCTTTATAAAACTGTAAAACGAAATGAACTTCAGTCTACTTATTACGCTGCGAGGTCAATACTACTACTACTACTCTCAGCCATGAGACGCCCACTGCTGGGCATAGGCCTCCCCCAAAGATCGCCACGATGACCGATCTTGTGCCACCCGCATCCAGGACGCTCCCGCAACCTTGACCAGGTCATCGGTCCATCTTACTTCTGAGCCATATCTACAAGTTGTTCTCGAGGGTCATCACGAACCGTCTCGCTCGCAGATTCGACGATTTCCAGCCTCCCGAACAAGCCGGATTCCGTAAAGGCTTTAGTACCGTAGACCACATACATACGCTGCGGCAGGTGATACAGAAGACCGAGGAGTATAACCTGCCACTATGCTTAGCGTTTGTGGACTACGAGAAAGCCTTCGATTCGGTCGAGACCTGGGCGGTACTGCAGTCTCTCCAGAGGTGCCAAATCGACTACCGATACATCGAAGCGCTAAGGTGCTTGTACGAAAACGCCACCATGTCAGTCCGAGTACAGGGTCAGGACACGAAACCGATCCAAGTGCAGCGCGGTGTAAGACAGGGTGATGTCATTTCCCCGAAACTCTTCACCGCGGCGTTGGAAGACGTTTTCAAGGTCCTTGACTGGAAAGGACTAGGCATCAACATCAACGGCGAGTACAGTACACACCTGCGTTTTGCTGATGACATTGTAGTCATGGCTGAGACCATGGAGGGACTCGGTACAA
>NW_013531893.1:0-620 GCF_000836235.2 Papilio xuthus | reverse complement strand
TCGCGTGACATGGAAGAAATGGAAGCGAGGATCATCCGGCGGTTCAATGCCCGATTGGAGGGGCTTGAACCACGGCTAAATCCAGAACCACGTATCAGGCCTCCTCTGGCCTCAAGCAAGAAGCCCGCTGCTGCACCGACGGCCGCGACGTACAAAACGGCCTTGATAGCCCCGGCGGCTCCCGTGGCCGGTCCGTCCCGCGCAGCCCTTGCGGCTCCTGTGGCTGGCCCGTCCCGGGCAGCCCCTGCGACCCCCGCGGCACGCAAGCAGCGGAAGAAGAAGAAGGGGCCTGCGACGGTCACAAAACCGCCATCGGCTACCGCCCCCACAGCGCCTTCCCGCCCCGTCAACCCAGACGAGCTACAGGAGAATTGGGTGACGGTGGGTAAAAAGGGAAAGGCCGTAAAGGCCCCAAAGGAGATCATACCATCTAGGACACCTCAACGGCGGGCCACTGCTGCTCCTGCGCCGCGCAAACTAAAAGCGCCCCACAGCTCGGCAGTTGTTGTCACACTGACGGAAGACGCGGTGAAGAAGGGTCTCACGTATAGTGCCGTCCTCAGAGAGGCAAAGGAGAAACTGGACCTTCAGGCGACCATAGGAGTTGAGTCGGTCCAATT
>NW_013531892.1:0-690 GCF_000836235.2 Papilio xuthus | reverse complement strand
CCTCAGGGTTCAGTCTTAGGTCCTTTGCTCTGGAATCTCGCCTATGATGCGGTGTTGCGAATTGAACTCCCAGCAGGCGTAAATCTCATCTGTTACGCAGATGATACTTTATTGCTGGCCAGCGGAAGAACTTTCCATGATACAAAAGTACTTGCTGAGCATGGGGCGGACGCCGTTGTTGCGAAAATAGAGGAGTTGGGTCTAAGAATTACGCCGACTAAGACCGAGGCACTATGGTTCCACAAGCTCCCTCGAACTAGAGAACCTCCTGAATTATGGGTGCGAGTAGGTGGAGCCGAAGTCAAGGTAGGCCGGTACATGAAGTACCTTGGACTTACACTAGACAGTCGCTGGGACTTTCAGGAGCACTTCACGCGATTAGTCCCCAGGGTTGAAAGGGTAGCAGGTGCTCTGCACAGACTGTTGCCAAATCTCGGTGGTCCGGGTGAGGAAGTACGGCGACTTTATGCGGGGATTGTACGTTCTGTATCTTTGTATGGATCGCCGGTTTGGGCTAAGAGGCTGGCACTCCGCCGCTGTAGAGCGAAGATGTATAGCGTACAACGAAGAATAGCGATACGTGTTGTTCGAGGTTACCGGACAATCTCATTTGAGGCGGCAACACTCTTGGCACGCTTCCCCCCCTTTGATATCTTGGCCGAAATGGATGCAAGGGTGTATGACCGATTT
>NW_013531890.1:0-555 GCF_000836235.2 Papilio xuthus | reverse complement strand
GGAATCTCTTTATTTCTTTATTTTAAAAAATTTAAATAATCAAAAATACATAAAACTTAAATTACTACCACATTCGTTCTTAGCACTAGTTTTTAAAACATAAACATTTAAAATATAAATTTAAAAAGGTTAAAAAGTATATCTATGTACAGGTTAAAATAATTAAAATTTCAATAAAATAAAACATCTATATACAATTTAAAATTTCGTTAAAACCAATATCTATATACATTTTAAAAAAAACCAATAAAATAAAATCCAATAATACAAATTTTAAAAATTTTAAAACTAGTGCAATAAGGCAGGTTAAAAACAATAAAATCCAAAATACAATAATTTAAAATTCTAATACTAGTGCAAAAGGCAGGTTAAAACAATAAATACTTAATACTACGAATGTGATATAAAAACAATAAATTACAATAAATTACACCTTATTCCTATTTATGGCTAGGAGGGCCGACGCTTTGCAAAATTCTAAAAATCTATTTCTTGTCTTTTTATTCTCCATTAAACTACTAATTGTGTCAATATTAATCTTACTTTCTAATTCTA
>NW_013531888.1:0-1053 GCF_000836235.2 Papilio xuthus | reverse complement strand
TTTTTAGTGTTTAAGTGTTGTAACTGTCGTTTTTGGGCGTGGCACTTTTACGAAAAGTGTAAAAAGTGCTTCGATTTCGTCGTGCGATATACCGGGAGATGCGTCTCAGTGAGACAAATCGACCGGTATAGTTTTTAGGGTGGACAGAGACCAAATTAGTTTAGTTTTTAGTGTTTAAGTGCGTTTTTAGTGTTTGTAGAACTTTACACATGAAAAGTCTACAATCGTTATGAACGATCAAAACAGAGCGACTTACGACATGGAGGAGGACATCTCCATGTCGGACTACACGTGCTCAGAGGATGAGGGCGCCTCCGGGCGCCGGCTGGGAGCCGCGGGCGCCGCGTGCACCGAGGACGCCGCAAGGCAAAACAAGGGAGGTAAGCCGCGGTCAGCGGGCTTGACTTTAAAGTTCCGAGCAGGAACTAGTTATAAACGGCCGTTGGCCGCTACATCCGCGGATGAGGACGCCCCGGCCGTGGCGCATAAGGTGGCCTCCTCTTCGATGAGGGGCCGCGTTAGGCGCCCGGTAGGGGTCTACAGCTTCCTCAAGGAGGCTAAGGACTACCTAGCTGATGGTGGGGACAGCGAGGGGGAGGACGCCGACCCAAGCTACCGTCCACGCGGGAAGATAGTGAGCCCCATAGTGGCCTCCAAAGCCACCGACGATGAGACCCCCGACGCCCTATCCAGGGGCACGGTCGAGGCCCTTGCTGAGGAGGCTCTCAAAAGCGTAGAGAAGATCAAGGAGGAGATCAAGAAGAGCGGCCACCTAAAGGGCACCGTATGGGGGCAAATCAACCGGGCGACGAAAAGCGTTGTCGAGGCAGTTGAGGGCCTACGGGACATTACGCCTGATGAAGAGCAGCGCAGGCTCCGCGCGGACAATGCTCGTCTAGCAAGAGAGCTAGACCTAGTCCGCAACGAGCTGCGCGCCTTCAAACAGGCGTACGTGGAGTCGCAGCGGAAGTCCGCCGCAGCCCCGAGAGAGGTCACAGGGCCCCAGCAGCCCAACATCGAGGAGGTGCTCAGATGCGCCATGGAGGAGATGAA